>NC_137273.1:15972199-16129699 GCF_053477335.1 Acartia tonsa
GGATGATTGTTTCTTTAACGAAGGTTAAATGGAATATACATTATACATCCAATAGGCAAATAGTATCAAGGTATCCAAAAAGTGTTTTATAAAAGCTGTAAAATTTTCTTATTTGCGAAGCTACTTAAAGTGTTAAAAATAAAGGTAAAACAGTACTTAATTAAATAAAAAGTAAAAAGGATGGTCAAAAAGACTTCAAATGACAGAATACTTCGGGGAATAGAAGCATTCTTTAAGATAATTTATGGTTATATTAGTTTTCGGTCGGTTACATTGTAATCATACCTTTAGGAAAAGGAATTGCCTAAATAAATGACCAATATAAACCATTTAATTATTTGTACATTCTATTTATAAAAAAAGTCAAATTGAGTGTAGTTAAACGTTTTTTTTATCGTTGACCTAAAAACTTAATTGGTTGGTTCAAGCTAGCAGTGTTCAAACTTTTCAACCAATAATAACCTACAGAAGGAATATTTTTTATTAAACAAATTGTACCAAATGCTAATGTCATTATTGGTCATCTTAACAGGCAGGCAATCTTTGTTGTCCTAACATTGGATTTTTCTCATTAATAGATTTATTATTCTAGAGGGTCAATTAGACAAAAAAAGCATGTTCAATTTTAAAAGGATTTTTTACCAGACTTAGGTATATTATTAGATAATACGATGACAATTTTTGGACAATATAAAACAAAGCTTAGCCACAAGCAATTATACTTTCTAAGGCTGTCTTTCGTACTAAAATGTTATTTTTCTAACCAATAAGGTGGTTGGATTGTACCTACACTGAGTTCCTATGGCCTAAACCCTGACAAGGACTATTACAAGAATGCTCTGAGAATTTTTCACCTACTTGAATATGTAAGATATGGAAAAAATGAGAGAGAAAGAAATAGAGAGAGAGAGAGATAGAGAGATAGAGAGATAGATAGATAGATAGAGAGAGAGAGAGAGAGAGAGAGAGAGAGACAGAGACAGAGAGAGACAGAGAGAGACAGAGAGACAGAGACAGAGAGAGACAGAGAGAGACAGAGAGAGACAGAGAGAGACAGAGAGAGACAGAGAGAGACAGAGAGAGACAGAGAGAGACAGAGAGACAGAGAGAGACAGAGAGACAGAGAGACAGATACAGACAGAGAGAGAAAGACAGAGAGAGAGAAAGAGAGACAGAGAGACAGATAGATAGATTGATTGATAGAGAGATAGAGAGGAAATCCGAAATTTGTAAATTTGCTGTATCAGCATATTTTTTCCTAATTATAACGATCGGCAGGGATAAATATAATAAAGAAAATATTTTTTATATAAACTGAAAAAGAAATTTTTTACTACAATAAATTCCAAAATAAGATAAGCTATTTCAGAAAAATGTTTATGATTTATTGATAATGCCTTCTAAATACTAAATATTTCTAGTTATTGCTGCGCTTAATATAAAATTTTAACTCTTAGATTAGAGCTATTTGAAAATTTCAGGTATGAAGGGATAGAATTATCAATTAATAATCAATCCTACCCCTTTTCCAAGTCTTTCGAGGAAAAGAACAGGCTGTAAATTAATTTAAACGTCATTGCCTCCTCCCTGCCTGAGAAATGATCAATTTTATGTTTCAGGGATTCCAAGATTCAGGGATAGATATTATCAAAACAAAAGTTGTCTTAGATCAAGGAGGGCTAGTCAACTATTGATTAAATGGACATAAAAACATATGAAAATGATTGTATAAATGCTGCGCTGAATAAACTATACCTTGCTGTTACAGGAATCATAATGTCAAGTTTAAAATTAATAGGACAATTCTAACATGCCAAAAGTTACTGACTTACAGACGCATGGACAGAAAAATGGTAAATAATGTGTAATAATCTATTTTCTCGTATTCATTCGAATCCGGTGGATAGGAACCGGTTCTTATCCATACGAAAAAACTATATCTAGCATCGTATTATATCCAGGTTTCTACGAATATATAAATGTACAACCATAAGATTAAAACCAGTTTTTTTTAGCCCGTGCCTTCGGCACCTCGGGGCTAAAAAATAACTGGTTTTAATCTTATAATTGTACATTCTATATCCGCGGAAAGCGGTTTATAATACGATGAAAGAAATAACTATTCCCAATAACTGTCCTTCGTATGCGTGTGTATGAATTATATCGAGTTTTTGTAGTAATTTTAAGAACATAAATCTATACTGCATGACTTCAAAGTAACATACCAGTTAGAAGGGAGTAACATATTAGAATTTAGATAGAAAATTTAAATCTAAATAACAACAATCGTTTAGAGATTTTTAATTAGACCATTTTCATGGATAGACTATACGTAGATATTGTGACAGGAGAAAAATTGTCGTCAACTTAGGCTTCTGATGTGAAAATCATTTATTGGTCAGTTCGTTCATTAAATATGAGGCGATGAGATAGGGTAAAGGAAGTGGATGGAGATGGGATCATTATTTCAGCCAGCTACAAGCTTCACTTAATAAGAGAACATGTAATAAGATCCTAGTAATAATAAATCCATTACTATTAGGGACAAAATATTATTTTGAGTTTAAAATTTAAGTTTGTACATCCCTTTAATATACAGACAAAATGGGTTTTAGATTCCGACAAATTATTGACATTAAAGTCACATTACTCTTACCATTTTTTTTTTCATTAAAATAAACCAGAAATATTAATGAGTTTTGGGGAAGGAAAATGGGCGTTTTATATCAGCCATGACTACGTTTATTATGGTAAATTTTGTAAATTATTATTACACAAATTATGATCTCAAAATACCAATAACCCGAAAAAATATTTTTTGTATTGATCATAGAATACTATTCAAAATTTTGTTTTTATTTTTGTGTCCAATCCAAATGTTAAAAACACTAATTGTAATCTACAAACGGGGAATTTGTGTTTATTTCATTGGGAAGTACATTAATATGTCGGCCATTGTCTTATCCCTTTATATCCCTGCTTCTTACACAGTCCTCGAAAAAAAGTTAATATTCAGCAACTATTCAACGATTCACCTTCTCAAAGAATTTGTCCATCGACAAGACACAATTTCTTGGTTTCTACTGTTAGAATAGTTATTTATCGCATTCTATTAAAGACAGCTGTCCTCGGATAGTAAATTATAAGATTAAAACCAGTTTTGTCAGTCCCGAGGAACCGAAGGCCTATGCTAACAAAACTGGTATCAATTATGTTCCTTCTTAATATTCGAGGAATATTGTCTGTAATACGATGCTATAATTGATTTTTCAGTATGGCTGAGACCTGGTTCTAATCCAGCAGATAAAATATTTTACTCAATGTGATTATTTAATGGACGAAAATGTCACATCAGTCCCATATGGAGGGGCCTTGACTCCCAGGGTTAATGCCCCGCAGGGTTAAAGAATGAATATTGTCACCCTGGTCAAAAAAAAATCAAATAATTGTACTTTTAAAGTACATACTATTCAAATCTTTAAAATAAACTTAGGCGACCTAATCTAAAGAGCATTTTCTATTTCTCGCATTTTTACAAATATGAAGGAGCTTGCTGGTAAAAACAAGAGATATGCCAATGGAAACTAAACAAGTATTCACTCTTTTTATGGTTAAATTGGGTTTTGGTAGCCCCATAGGGGTTAGGCATATGAAGAAAAAAAAACACCCCCATACATTGAATTTATCTAAAAGATATTTCAATCATGTTATTTTCTTTAAAATTATTAATAGTATTAACTAACGAAAAAATTGGGAGCAAAATAATATTTTTCAAAGTACTATATCATACCAAAATAGAATTAAAAATTCCTTAAAAAGCTCCTGCAAAAAATATACAAAAAGGTTTAAAGTGTTTGCAGTCGGGAAAAATGACAGCTAAACCTTTTCTATAAGTTTTGTGTAATATCCACATTTTATTCAACTTTTATTGATATAATTATACATATTTTATTTTATTTAATATTATCAAAAAAAAAAACTTTTGTAGCTAAACTATTTTTTACATTTTATAGTCCCTTTTGTGACAACGCATCTTAAGGTGCGTTCTGTTGTATTTTAAAAAGTAGATTTTCTCCTATTTCTAACCACTGCGATAGGCTCTAACCCTGCGGGGCCAATTGCCTAACCCTGCGGGACAATCATCTTACCTAACATAACCTAAAATAAACTTTCAAAAGATTTATTCAAAAAATATGTGACTTTTTATATTGCATGTAATAAATAAAAATGCTCTTTCTTATCAAAATGTTTTTATAACAATGAAATTTTCAGCAAAAGGGCTACAACCCCCCCCCCCCCCCCCTCTATAATAAAATATCTGAGTACGCCCTTAGAAGATCCAAATATTGTATTGTTATATTGAAAATGATAGCTTTTATATCAACAATACTTATACAGAATACAAGAAATTTTCAACTTATTTGGTAAAATTCCTTCAACTTTCCAGTGGACCAACGACCACCCCTCCTTATTGTTCTTAGAATAAATTTACAATTATTTATGTATAATCCAGACAACTGCCTGACTCAGGTGGCAGAGACTCTTATTATTCGTCTGCTAGCAAATTGCTTTTTGTTCTTTTGTAGGGACTCAGCTGTGCTTATATTTCCGACGCTTTTAGCTAATTTAAAAGACCCAATACAATATCGGGACAGGGTCCCTGCCCTGAGCGGAGAGTTACATAATACATATAGCTCATGTCCCCTCCATTCTTTTACTTTTAAATGTTCTTAGCCCCTTTCTGAAACCCATCCATGTGGGAATCTATTTATCAATAATTTACTTAATGTAATATAATCAAAATTTTGACAACGTGATCCACTTTCATTAAAAGTGGAACTACCGATATTTTCAACTTATTTAGCACAGAAACATTTATACAAAATTTTAATCAAGTATTTGAATTAATCTACAACGGCAAAGAAAGGTCTTAAAATTTCTGTTTTTAAACCTAGGTATCTTAAGGGATAAGACAAAGAATGATAAATTTGTGTACACTTAATCTATATAGGCCAAATTTTGTTGATCAAAATTATTGATGGAGAGTTTTATACCCCGAAAATAGGTACCAACCTTTTTCCTCTTCTGATATAAACCAGATTGGGCATAACAATAATGAGCACTTGGCCTAGTGTCATACATTTTGATTATGTGAAATTTGTCTACAAGCTTTAGACTGCATTGAGCTATGTTGATCATGTGTCAAAGCATTTCCCATTGTCGTTTTATTAACGACACGCGACAAATAAAGCAGCAGTAGAAACCATTTTTTACATTCCAAATTTGTTTTGCGATATTGTTAATCCGTGTTCTTTAAGCAGATAAGAAGTTTATGGATGGAAAAGAAATATCTACAATTTTTTGCTGTTTTCATTATGTTATTCCTTCATTTTATAAATTTAATATCGGCTGCTACCCAAGATTCCAGGGGATGGAGTGCAGTTTTATAGCCTAAAACCATATCAAGACTATAAAACAATGCTTCTTAATGATTATGACAATTAGAATCGAATTTACTTAGGGGCCTTTCAGCGTTCATCCCTTAAAATTAGATATGAATTGGGTTGTGTATTACACTAGTCCCCAAAGTTTTTATAGGTCTTTCTTAGTCTTTGGCATAATAACTTTGAGGACTTTTATTGAATTTTATTTTGTTGGTTCATTAAGTTTAGTACCCAAACGTTTCAACCACTAATTGTAATCTACAGAAGGGTTAATTTGGTGTATCATCATTGGGGATGTACATTAATTTATCGGCCATTGTCTTATCCCTTTAAATCTCTGTGTAAAATCAGCATATCATCCATTGTCTTATGCCTGAATCCCTGACAATAATAGACTTGCTAAAGATCTTGTAAGAAAGGGTTCACCCGCCCCCCGGGGGGTAAAAACTTTCACCCCATTCGAATTTTTCAGTCGTTAAGTGGGCGGGCAAAATTTTTGTTTTTGAATTGCTATACATTTTAACGTATTATAGAAAGCTTTCTGCGATTAGAAAAAGAAAAATTATAAGATTAATTCCAATTTAGTTTGACTCGGAATGATTTTAAAGCCTTACTGGAAAAATAAAATGGATATAAATGGTTTATATACTACTAGTTACTTCGTCCCTAGCCTCCAGGGAAAGGCAGGAGACGTCAGAAAATAGCCTAAATCCGACCAAATACATATATAAATCATTGGTGAAATAGGAACGATTCAAAGATCTTAAGCAAAAGACAAAAAAGTAATACTTTATACATTTGATAGGATATCTTTAAAAATATAGGGAATAGTCCCTTTCGTGGCAACGCCCCTTAAGGCGCGATTCATCGTATTTTAAAATGACTTTTCATAGGTCATTTTATGTTAGGTTAGGTTATATTTGGTTAGGTGATTTCCCCACAGGGTTAAGCAATTGGACCCGCAGGGTTAAAGCCCACCGCAGGGGCTAGAAATAGGAGAAAAGCTACTGTGAAAAATACGAAGAATCGCCCCTAAAGGTGCGTTGCAACGAAAGAGACTATACCCAAAATATATGATAAGACAAAAAAAAGTAAACTAAATTTAAGATATTTTTTGGTTTATTTTCTAATCCGCTGAACTCTGAAGCTTCGCCTAGGATTTCTGCATAAACTTTTGATAGTTTAGAGAAGTGGCTATCAAACTTGCCTAGATATCCTTATATCTTTCTATCGTGTTGTTTATCTAACTATCTGTCTATCTGGCTTTCATATAACTGTATATTTCTCCATCTCGGTTGTTATATATCTCTTTATTTATCTATCTTTTTTTTATTTCTCCTCTCTCTCTATTTATATATTTATCTATCTATCCATCTTTTTATAAATTTTTCTATATCCATTGTTATATATCTTTTTACAAGCGGTTTCGCCCCTAGCCTCTGGGGCTTTGCCCCAAATACCAAAAAATTAAGTACCTGAAAATGCCCCCACTCTACCACTAATTTTAATTTTTTAAATTTTGGATGGGGTTGGGAGTGTCCCACGCCCCAAGAAAAAAGCCTAAAACCACCACAGGATATCTATAATTTAACAAAAACGTTATCAAGAATTATATTCCCTGAAGAGTAGAATCCGATTGGTTCAGTGGTTACCGAGATCTTAAGGGACAGACGGACGGACGGACAGGCAGACAGATATACATCATTCTACTTTGTATTATAGACTAGCAGCTACGCCCCTAGAAGCCTCTAGGAGCACTTAAAGTAGGAGGGGGAAAAGTCGACCTCATCATATTTCAAATTTGAGCTTCAAAAAAGTAAAAAAAATATTTTGTTTTTGGAGGGGGGGTAAAGACACCCTCCCAAAAAAAAGTGTTCAACCTATCTATAAGAAGGATCTATAAGAAGCTTCACTGTAAAGGAGAACAATATCAGTTCAGCGGTTAGCAAAAAACGCTTACTACTTTATATAATAGGATATATATATCTGTCTTTCGTTATATCTATCTAATTATTTATCTTCTTTTACCAAAATGAAGCAATAGTCATAATTAATAAAGTTACCCTATAACTCGCGTTGTCTGTCTGTCTGTTTCATAGTAAATTGTTTCATATTTATCTTCTCATAGTGTTATCGTCCCTGTTTTAAAACTTAAATAACATAATATAAAGAAAGTTTTTGCTAAAATTAAATTTGTTTTAGAATAAACTTTACTATTTAAGTTTACATAATTTATTCTTACTTCTGTTTAGAAGCGAAGCAACTCTATATTTAGTGAATGTCTGTAAGTCAAAACGTCCATGTGAGCGACAAGTATTTTGTTTTTTATTGACGTCATTAAAAAATTAAAGTGTCATATTTAGTGATTTATTGACAATATTTGCTACGCTACTTATGAATACAAATGACCTATTTTTCTTATTTCTTCAGTATTAAAAAAAGATAACCTATTAAATGAAAAAAAAACAAAAAAAACGTATTAAATAAAAGAAAGCATTTTAAGGCCTTTTATTTTAATTTATAAGATATTTTTAACACATAAAAAAGAAATAAGGAGTAGCTAAATAAAAAGTTCACATAAAGTTACTTTAAACTTATTTTCTCTTAATTTATCCATCACTGACGGCTACGCCTTTAAGGCCCCTATGGATACTTAACGGGGGGGGGGTGTTAACTTTAATAAATTTTTTTTAACAAGGGGGGGGGTAGTTTTTTCAATGGGCTATTTGTCTTAGAAGGGTTGTCCCCCCCCCCCCTAAAAAGTTGCAAACCTTTTCATGACCTATGAGAAGCTACATTGTATTTTTAAAGTAGGACCATATTAGTTAAGTGGTTACAGAGATCCTTTAGTTCAGACAGACAGAAAAACATACAGACTTAGACATTCTGTTACTTTTATACAAGGATAAAACATGGATGCATTTACTGACAAATCCGATTGTAGAACATCTACGCTGGTTCAAAGAAGGCGGGACCTCGTTCTATTGGTATGCTAATTTCAAAATATTAAAGGGAGCTGGAATTTTATTTGATAATACAAAGTAGCACGATGTCTGTCTGTCCGTCTGTCTATCTATATGTATGAAGCTTAAGATCTCAAATAAGAAGGAAGAGGGGAAACGCCACTAGTAACTAAAAAGTAGAATATTATTTGTATGTGTCTCTTGAAAGCACTCGTAAACGGCTGGAGAAATAGCTCTACAAATTATTGAAGATCTACCATCCATTTAAGGCTTATACCCCTCTGAAAAATGCGTGTGCACGCCACTGACATATACAGTACACAGTGCTTCAAGGTCTTATAATGACGAAAGGTCCCTATATTCTATAAATATGTTGATATGTTTAAAATAACCTTTTCTTTAAATATCAAAGATCAAGTCGAGGGTTGAACATATCGATATAATAATATTTGGATTTTGCACCAGTTTTTCTTGTAGTCTAATAAATTGACATTCGCAGCTGGCTAAATGAAAAGATCTATCCCTTTTCACCTTAACCTCCCCTCCTACTGGATTAACGAACTTACCAATAAATTAGGTCCATATTAGCAATATTAATTGACGACTAATTTTCTCCTGTCAATATATCCAGAAATTATATATCCATATTTTTTGTACCATGTATACTGAATAGATAATAAATACGGAAATACATTTTCTTTGATGCGAAGCAACTCTATAATATTTTTTTGCTTTTTGTATTGTATTATCTATTCTTATTTTTTTCTCTCTCTCTCTCTCTCTCTCTCTCTCCCTCTCTCTCTCTCTCTCTCTCTCTCTCTCTCTCTCTCTCTCTCTCTCTCTCTCTCTCTCTCTCTCTCTCTCTCTCTCTCTCTCTCTCTCTCTCTCTCTCTCTCTCTCTACGAGATCTTACTTTACAAAAAAATAATGTTTAGATCTTTTTTAGGTTTTTTAAAGATGGATGTTAATCTACCAAATTAAAAGCAAATTCACTCTTTGTGTTTATACTTTTAAGCTGAAAAAACAATTATGATTTTAAGTAATATTTTGGTATATTATCTTGTTTCTAAGGATGGGAGGTGATATTGGACTGTAAATTACACTGGTACCCATTTTAAAACCATGATTAAATAGTTTCAAAAAGTAGAGCACAAACTTTTCAACCAATAAAAGTATTATACAAAATGGTTTATTTAGTTTATCATATTTGGGGATGTTTATTGATTTCGGCCTCTCGTGAGTCGTGTCCAACAAACCATTGGTAATTTTGTAATTTTCCATATTATTATCAGCGGAAAACAGACCAAAATGCGTTACTATACTAGCTATTTCAGCATGGCTTAAAACAGGTTCTAATCCAGCGGATACTAATCTGTTTCGAATCCATGCTGGAAAAGTTTTTTTTATAAACATCTTTGTATATAAATCTAAAAACATTTCTTCATTTAGTTTCAATTAAAATTCGTTTGATGTTGGAAATATTTTTGTATACAAGAAAAAAAACTTACATATTTGCCTTTTTAGTCAGGGATCTAAAGGGATAAGACAATAACCGATAAATTGATGTACATCTCCAAAGATAATACACATAATTATCTCTTATTTAGATTACTAATAGTGGTTGAAACGTTAATACACTCATCTTGAAGAACAAATCAGTAAAAATTAAATTAAAGTTCTTGAGTGAATGAATAAGAAAAAAGTTATTATTAAACTTTGGTAACTAGTAATTAAACATCCCAATGTCCCCTCCCTCCTTACTTTTTAGTAGCGCTGCTACTATAAAACTAGAATATGTCGGTCCGCATGACTATACGTACTTTTTCATCACGTTTTCTTATTCGTTGGTTTGAAAACTTTGGATACTATGTTTAAATCTTGAGGGATTGGTACAAAATATCAGTACCCAAACGTTATCACCAAAAACTTGAATCTACAGAAAGGGTAATTTTGTTTACATAATTGGGGGTATACACTATTATACATATGTTGTATACCTTACAAACTGTTGGGCAACAGGTTAAAACTTATTTTTAATAAAAGAGTAAAAACAATAGAATTTGTTCAAATAATGATTATCATTCGAGGATAACCAACCAATTTATACTCTTCAGATTTTGAAACACTCTAGGGGTAATTTTTAGATGAGGATAAGGGGGTTGTTATCACCCCCCCCCCACCCCTTATTCAACCATATAGATATTTGATAAATATTAACATGTACATATATATTATTTCGCAGCCGGCTGTAAAAAACACTTTCAAAGCCGAAAAAAGATAAAAATATATGTTGACAGCTCTAGACCCCTTTTTACTAAAAATAAACTCCTAAAACCCTTTTTTCTTCCAAAATTAACCCCTACCTAAAAAACTCAGAATATATGTAATTTGGCTTCAAGTTATGTCTATCAATTTAATACTTGAGATAAATATTTTAATATGGAAAAAAATCACTAAACTTTCCAAATTGAAAATCAACTTAGATAGATAGATAGATAGATAGATAGATAGATAGATAGATAGATAGATAGATAGATAGATAGATAGATAGATAGATAGATAGATAGATAGATAGATAGATAGATAGATAGATAGATAGATAGATAGATAGATAGATAGATAGATAGATAGATAGATAGATAGATAGATAGATAGATAGATAGATAGATAGATAGATAGATAGATAGATAGATAGATAGATAGATAGATAGATAGATAGATAGATAGATAGATAGATAGATTTAGATGACAAAAAGTTTGCTAGATTAATGCAATTGAATAACGTATATAGATTTAGTTTGTATGGCTACTATTTAAATAAAACCCAACACAGTAGAGTTGGTGTGCTACATTTCCTAAAAAATGGGTTTTTGAATATTTGGATGATAGGAAGATATTTCAGGGATGGAAAGGACATTGGAATGTAAACTTCGCTGATACTTAAAGCTTTCTAACTACTTTATCTTATTTGTTGACTAAAAAACTTTGGGTACTTTTCTTGAATTTTTATTTGTTTGTTTCAAATTTTTCAACAATTGATGTAGAGATGGTGTAATTTAAATTTTAATTTATCGTTATTGAGAATGTTGTTTATAAATACATCCTACAGTATATTATCCCTTAAGGTCCAAGAAATGTTTAATAGTTATTTCTCGCATCGTATTATTAACAGCTTTCCGCGGATATAGAATGTACAATTATAAGATTAAAACCAGTATTTTAGCCCCGAGGTGCCGAAGGCACGGGCTATAAAAACTAGATTGTACATTTTTATATTCGCAGGATGAGAACCGGTTCCTATCCACCGGATTCGAATGAATATGAGAAAACTTATTTATAACCCTCCGTCCCCTTTCAACTTTAAAGTGCTCCCTTTTTAAAAGCGAAGCTTTTCTACAATTAGGGTCGGTCCGTACGTACGTCTGAAACGGATAGATTTTTTCGTTAATTTAGGCATGTTAGAATTGTCCTATCGATTTAAAACTTTGCATGGTGATTACTGTAGTAGTTCGGTACGATTTATAAGCGTAGCAACTCTATAATGTCCGTACGTTCATTTTAAACATGTTGATTTTTAACTTTTTTAACAACAAATTTTTATCAGATAATATTATCCGATCTAATTTTTTGGAATACTGATTCCAAGACAACAAAATACAATGTTGTAAGCAAAGCAACTCTATAATAAAGTCCTAAAAACGTAAGTATGTCCTTAAACATTATCCTATTTTTAAGCAGTTTTTCAACAAATTTACTTACAATTTTGATTCGACATTTATACATTTATTTTCTGATTTTTCAGTTCTGGCACCCTACAAGTGTTAATGTTCGTTTGTCCTACCGTTTCAGAGCTTCGCTTTATGGATGTTGTCATCCTTGTTACAATTGACTTTTAACAAAAAAGCGAAGCCTTACTATAATTAGGGTCAGTACGACCGTCCGTCCGAACTCCGTCTGGAACGAATAGCTTTTTTTGTTAATTTAGACATTGTCTTATCGATTTATACAATTTATAAAGCAAAGCTACTCTATAATCGTTACTAGAATGTCCGTACATATATTTTAAACATGCTGATTTCTAACTTTTTAAACAACTAATTTTATGTTATATAATTGTCCCTAAACATTATCCTGTATTTCAGCAGTATTTAAAAAAAAAATACTTGTAATTTTGATTCGTCTTATACCTTTACAATCTGATTATTCAGTTCAAAACTCTAAAAATTTCAATGTTCGTTTGTCCAACCGTTTCAGAGCTTCGCTTTTATGTATATTGTCATCCTTGTTTTTACAGAAAAGGAACTTTCAATAGCTAAGTGGGTGGGAGATATCTGACACCTTTTTCCCAACAAATGTTCCCTTGTTAAGTTTAACCAATTAATTATATTACTTTCAACACATATTTTCATTTTTCTAGAAATATAGATTTTTTTAATCTGAAATGGCTAGATTTAAAAAAAAGTAAATATAAAAAAGAAAGCCATATCGATAGACAAATAGAGAGATAGAGGACAATAAAAGTGTTAAAAGATTAACAGACAGATAGATAGAAAGATGGATAGACTTTTGTGATGGGAGGGGGAATGTCTTAACCGCATAAACCCCTGAATAAGTTTCTGTCACCCTGAAAAATAAAGGAATATTATTTATAAAAAGATATATTGGGTTGGAGGTAGAAAGGGAGTGGATTGGGTCAGGGGGGGGGGGTGGAAAGGGGGTAATCGTTATTTTTAGCTCGCTGCAAGTTTCATTTTATTAGAGAACACGAAAATCTGATGTAAACGCCAAGTAATAATATGTCCATAGTAAGGTCGGCACTGGGCAGTTTCAATTTTAAATGTTTACAGTTAAGAGTCCCTTTAAAACAACAAAATTTTAAAGCAGTATGTTTATATGAAGTATATAAAAAAAAATGTTTTTTTTTAACTTAAAAAAATCATAACCGGTTATTACTGCACAAGAAATAGTTTTATTAATAGTTTTACTTAACCTAATACCAAATTATATGGGTCCTAACCATTTTTGATAACCATTTTCAAACAGACCTAAAATAATGATCCAGATGTTAGGACATACAGTCCCTATTTATCGAAAATGTTTGCTTTGACAATGTTTCATGGTTCAAAAGTTAATAGTTGTTTAATATAATCTAGGCATTAGACTTTATATACCACCATCCTATAATTAGGGTCGGTCCGTCCTTCTGTATGTCCGTATCAGTTAGCTCTTTTTGTTCATTTAGACATTTGTCCTACCGTTTTCAAACTTTGCATGATGATTCCTATGATAGTAAGGTACGTTTCAAGATACGTAGCAACTCTATAATTGTTACTTGAAAGTCCGTACTTCCATTTAAAACATTCAGATATTTAATTTTTAAAAGCGAAACTTTTCAATAATTAGGTTAGGTCCGTCTGTCCGTACTCCCATTCGATGATGATATAGTTAGGTACAATTCAGAAAGCACAGCAACTCTATAATCGTTATCAGAATGTCTGTACGTACATTTATTTTTAAGTTTTTTGACTACAATATTTCATGTGATTTAATTATCCTATTCATCTGGTTTTAAGAATACTGATTCCTAGGACAACAAAATACATTGTTTTAAGCGAAGCATCTCTATAATCAAGTCCTAAAAATGTAAGTATGTCCTTAAGCATTATCCTGTATTTAAGCAATTTTTCTTTCAATTTTGTTTATGCTTATACATTTACATTCTGCTTATACAGTTCTTGCACTTTACAAGTGATAACGTTCGTTTGTCTTTCCTTTTAATTACAACATTTTTTTTGTATGATATCTTTATCATATTAATTTGATTTTTTTAATATTGATTCCTAGAACAACACATGCAATATTATAAGCGAATGATCTTCTTCATAATTTTATCCTAAAATGTCCTTAAACAGAATCCTGTATTTAAGTAGTTTTTCATCACATATATACAATCTATGTTAATGTTCGTTTGTCATACCATCTGAATTTATAGCTTCGCTTTTATGGATGTTGCCATCCTAGTTTTTTTTAATTTCAATTTCTGACAGCCATACTAACCATCAGAAGTCACCAAAACAACCTATACATTTATATTGTTTGAGGTGGGGAAGGAATTGTTTTAAATATCCTTAACCTTAATATAGACCAAGGTGAGTCTTCCCTAAATTTTGTAGCCTTTAGAATAGCCGTTTTTAAGATCTAACATCATACTTACATAAATGAATTCACAGCCCGAGGTTAATTTTTTTTACTTTAGATATTAAAAAATATCTTAGTAGCAAAGCTCTTTAAAACTGGCTTTGTATGCCGGTCAAAATTAGAAACATTATTTAATAACAAAATGTTTATAATTTTAATCTTGTAGATAGACCCCATAATGCGTAATTTGTATAATTTATGTGGCATGTGAAGACCTTTCTATAGACACCTTAACCAGGTTTCTAACACAATCCTAGCAAATTTGGCAAAAAAAAGAAATGCCTGTCAAACATCAAGAACTAGGCAGAGCTGTCTTGTCTCAGTGTATGATGGTTCTGTCTTTTTTTTCTTCACAAGGGATAAATCTCGAGCTTTAGTACTCTAGAGAGGTGAGTAGATTCAAAATTCAATGTTGATTTCTCATTGTTATTGCTTGAGCATGAATTGTGTTATTTAAAAGCGAAGCTTTTCTATATTGAGAGTCGGTTTGTCTGTCCGTCCGTCTGTAACAGTTAGCTGTTTTCGTTAATTTAAACAGGATAGAATTTTCCTATTGATTTATAACTTTGCATGCTGATTCATATAACAGTTAGGTACGATTAGAAAGCGCAGCAACTCTATAAACATTACCAGAAAGTCCGGACGTCAATCTAAAATAAGCTGATTTTAAATTTTTTTCACAACAAATTTTTTAATGTTAAAATTATCCTTTTCAACTATTTTTTTTAATACTGATCCCTATTACAACAAGGTATATGTTATATAGCGAAACATCTTTATAATCAAGTCCTAAAAACGTCACTATGTCCTTAAACCGTATTATGTATTTAATCAAGTTTGCAACGAATATACTTACAATTTTGTATAGACTAGACATATGCATTAAATTCAGTTTATTCAGTTCTGACACTCTACAAGTGTTAAAGTTCGTTTGTCCTTCCATTTCAGAGCTTAGCTTTTATGGATGTTGTCATCCTTTTTTATAGGTTTTCGACCAAAACTATAGGATTTATATTTAAAAAAGTGAAGCGATTGTTTTTTTAACACCCTTTATATATTATTATTTATGTCCATCCGTCTGTATCTGTATAAAACTGGGGGAAACATAAATTTCTCGGCTGCTATTCAAGTTAAAGAGCCTAAAAATTTCATGAGAATGCCCTATGCCGATAAGCTCCAGTTTAATTTTTTTTGCTCTGAGAGTCATTTGATTTATTTTGGAAATTTTAAATTACTTAGCTGCTATTCTATTTCTTAATCAATGAGCATCTAACTCTACTCTACTCTGTACGTCAGTCTGTTGGAAATGCTCTGATGGTCATTTGATTTGTATTGGATTTGTAAAGTCGTTTTATCCGTTTGTCTTTACATCCTTTCTATGAAGCAGAAAGCTGGGAATAATTCTTAAACACATGATAGTTATTTCTGGCATCATATTATAAAAAGCTTTCTGCGGATTTGTAGAAAACTGGATATACTAATGAGATAGATAGATAGATAGTTAGATAGCTAGCTAGATAGATAGCTAGATATATGGATGAATAGATAGTTAGATAGATAGATAGAAACATAGATACATAGATACATAGAAAGATAGATACATAGATAGATAGATGGATTAATAGATAGCCAGATAGATGGATAAATAGATAGTTAGATAGCTAGATTCATATTCAAAATTTAATTCATGTAAATTTAAAAATAGAAAGAAATATAATTATTCCTCTTAAATATTATTTTCAGGGAATTCTAATGATGTAATGGGGTGGTTTTAATAACTGCTTACTCCCTCTCTTAGACCTTTGTCTGAAACAATTATAGGCTTAAGAAAAAAGGTAGATGAATTAACCTAAAGTAATGTTTCACTATCCCTTCTTAAAACTTGAAAAAATTTTCAAAATCTGTTAAAATAAATAAAAAGCAAAATTTTAAATTTAAGATAAATGCAAATAAAATGTGTGCTTATGCTATATAAGACTTATAAAAGCTTAATTAATAATTCTGGGACAATCAAAGGGGTATTAGTAAATATGCGTATTATTACATACAAATAGATTACTAGAGATCCTAAACAGATGCTGTTGTATACCTACCCACCCCCCCCCCAAAAAAATATCCTAAAACTTAAATAGTCTAGCAACGACATTTGTAAAAATCCATCTGAAATTTTGTAAATTTCTATCATGAGCAATGAAAAACTTTCAAAATTTTCATCTACCTAAAAAGTCATTTTAAAATGACTAAGGTGAGGTGGGGCATAGACCGGTAAGGGGCTAAACCGGTAATTTTTTACCCACCTTCATAAAATGACCTTTATCTCCATGTTCCTTTCATATGACAGAAAAAAAACATAAAAGCAAATTTGTTCCTTATTAATGCCTACAAAAAAAGTAAAAATGTCAGACGAAAATGTTTTCAAAAATTTTTTTAGTAGGGGTGTAAAGATCGACCTACACAAAAATTGGTAAAACCTAGAACTGATCCGTAAAAACCTTTTGAACTAAGAATTGCCCGCTCTTTCCAAATCCGTTCAAAGCTTAAATATAGTATTAATATTTTTTTTTTTAAATGACCAAAGTTCGCGTGAGGCTAATTTCGGTAACACTAAAAAAAATTATAATTCATTTTTTAAGATCAATTTTCAGGTTATCTTTGGCAAAATCAAAAATTCAATAAGGGCTTTTTAAGAATTAGGCCAAAAAGTGAATAGAAAATTTCTTTTTATAAAAAAAATTTAAATTTTATTTTTTAAGAAAATTTTTGTGAGAAAAAAATCAAAATTTTTCGTCTTTAAAAAAAATGATTTTTGACATAGAAGGAATACTCCGATCCTTATGAAAATTTTTGTGGATAATCTCCATAACCTATAATGATTTATGTTTGACTGGCCGTTTGGCCGTTTTTCATCAATATTTTTAAGGTTGAAAAGACGTTACCAGATTAGCCCCACCGTGGGGTAGAGGTCGGTAATTTCTTTAAGTCCAATTGGGACAAACTTCTAAAAGTCCTAGGATAACATCCTTTTAGGACCTGATAGTCTTTTCTCTAAGCTTTCCAATGGTCTTGGTTTCCTTTGAAAATATTAATATTTACCCCATTTTTTTTCAAAAAACCGAAAAAAAATACTGGTTTAGCCCCGTCTTACCCTACAACTTTTTTGTTAACAAAGCTGAAGGCTTCAAATTTGGAGTATTGGATTTACTTGTGGCAGTCTTTCAGCAGTTAAATTGGTGTATTTCTTGCAGACTTCCTTTAATGACAAATTAAAGTTAATAACAAATCAACCATAATATGAAACATAAGGAAAGCTATAAAATGAAAATGATAAAAAAATCAAATCTACAAATTGATATTGACGGAATCTTTTTTTAATGATTAAAAAAGTAAAAAAAAATATTATACTTATTTATTGCCTCTAGACATTCTTTTATGAACTTTCTTCAAAAATTTATAAAGCGATGAGACAAACATAATTTTTTTTTTGTAAAATTTTGCTCTTTTTTACTTCCCAATGTCAGTGTAGTCATTCAATACTATAATCAGGGAAAAGGGAATAAGATTCTGACAAATAAATCTAAGTGAAAATTTCCCCACAACCCCCTTCTTTTATTTCTTACATCAAAAAATAAGTTTTACGCCAACTCTACCCCAACAAAATATTTAATTTTCTTCAATTTCAAATGGAATTAATTTGGGTTAGAAGCGAAGCTTTTCTATAAACTGAATATCAAGATTCTTTGTCCATCCTTCCGCAGCTTATGTCCATCACACTAGAGTATTATTCATTGGTTGTATAATAAAAAAATACAATTTACCATATCAAATAGCAGTTATAGTCAATTACTTATCATACCATAACATTTATTTGGTCATAAGTCTGTCAAAAATGCATACTAAACAGACCATTTTCGATCTAAGATAAATAAGTTGTCATAATAGTCATGTACTTTGATACAATCTGGGTCACCATCACCACCAGTAAGAGCATCTTTAAGATCATCATCCCCAAAATTAAGATTTAAAAAATCATCTTTTTTATCATATTAAAAAGATTATTATCTCTAACAAGTATTTTACTACATCCTGAAAACTAGAGGTTGGCAGCTGTCCTCTAAAGTGAATAAAGTCAAATTTCTATTTTTTTATTTTCTTTCTTATTTTCTAAATTTATATTATTATATAATCAATGCCTAAATCCTCTTTAAAAAAGTGAATTGAACAGAATCAGACTTTAGAAATGAGAGAAAAGTATAAAATGGATATGTTTCTATAGATTTTATGGTTTCCATACACCATAAAAAGTTACACCCAAATTGGCATATTTCTTAGTATTTTTATTAGTTTTTCATGCAATAGAAAGATATTTCAAAACTGATTACTTGGGCTTGTAAGGAAACTGTTTCAGCATCTTAGGTTGACTTATGGCCAAATACATGTTATTTTATGATCAAACATAAAAAAGTAACAGACTTTAATTGCTATTTGACATGGTAAATTGTGCTTTTTAGTAGCGAAGCTACTCTATAATTCCAAACGTCCGTCCGTCTGTCCATCTGTCTGTCCGTCAGACATAGAAAAGGGAAAACATGATTTTCTCGGCTCCTATAAAAGATAAAATTTAACTATTAATGGCAGTTGGACTGCTTTTTAGCAGGTTTTAGGCTATTTTTTTGTTTTTTTCTCATTTTTCTCCATATCTTTGGTGTTTATGGTCCGATTTCGAAAATTTTTCAGTTATAGATATCAAAACTAAATTTCCTGTCGTTTAAAAAAACAACTATGACAGTCAGACTGCCATTAAGCAGGTTTTGGGCTATTTTTGTATTTTTCACATTTTTCTCCATACCTTTGGTGTTTCTGGTCCGATTTCTAAAAATTTTCAGTTATAGATATCAAATTAAATTTCCTGCCATTTAAAGAAAACAACCATGACATCCAGACTGCCTTTTTTCAGGTTTTTGGCTATTTTAAAATGTTTTACATATTTCCCGATATCTTTGGTGTTTTTGGTCCAATTTTTTGGGGATATCCATATCAAAATAATTTTTCCCATTGTTATGAGCATCTTTTATGTAATTTACTTTGACCGTCATCATTATACAAAATATGTGTTTATTTTCTCCAATAAATCTTTTCTTGATTACGTATTCCCATGATTTTTTGTGCTTTGCTACTTACGGATGTTGTCATCCTTGTTTTATCTTACAACCAATGAATAAAAATTAAAGTATGAAAACAGATATTTTTCTATTCATTTCATGGTTTCCATACATATACAAAGTTACACCAATATTTTGCATCCCTCCCTGACAAATGAGATGACATTCTTATAAAAACGTTAGGTACCAGCGTAGAAGAAAATTTTTCAAAATTTAAAAATAAGAGGGGAGGGGGCTGGCTGTGAAGAAGTAGGTTTCGAATGGGTGGTTTAAAACTAGAAGAATACAAACATTTCAATCTACAGAAGGGGGAATTTTGTTTATCATAGTTGGGGATGTATGTATGTATATCAATTTATTGTCCATTGTCTTAATTTTGCTAAACATTCAATTGTATATTTCATAATAAAAACAAGGTTGACAATCCCCATTAATAGCAAAGAACCAACACTCTTGGATGGACAATAGACTATAAAAGTTGGAAAGATTTTTAATCAATATAATAGATTTGAAATCTGCATAAAATTTTAAGGATTTTTTATAAAATTAGTTTTTTACATAATTCTTTATTTAAAGGCGCAAATACAAATTAAGTTAAATAATTTTGAGATCTGTGATTGGTGGATTGAAAACTATCTGCGCTCTGATTGGAGAAGCTTAAGTGACGTACATCATTCAACCAATTAGAGCGTAGGTAGTTTCCAATCCAGCTATCCTATTGGTCAAAATTTATTAACTTAAATCGTATTTGCGCCTTTAAATAAAGAATTATATAAAAAACGAATTTTATAAAAAATCCTTAAAATTTTATGCAGATTTCAAATCTATTATATTGATTAAAAATCTTTCCAACTTTTATAGTCTAATGGACAAACAGTAAATTTTAGAACAGATTAATTCAGTGGCCATAAAAATAGAGAGAGAATATGTGATAAGTTTTATGCTGGATGCCTTTTTGTAATTGATATCTTTATCTTAACAATTCTTCTCTAATTAGTGAAACAAGTGAAGTCACTCCTGCAAGCTAGGGAGGGGGTGGGGACAAAACACCTAATTTAAAGCACCTAATTCATAAATGCTTAATTTAACAATGAGTGTGGTAGACAGACAAGTGAAGTTTTAAGGTAAATCAATCATTTTAACCAAACCTAATGAAAATATTTGGCTGAAAAGTGCAACAATGCGTGGTAAAAGTACACGAGAGAGTAAATGATCATGTTTTAAGTATTGTATATTGTTTTCTCGTATTCATTTGAATCCGGTGGATAGGAACCGGTTCTCATGAATACAAAAAAACTATGTCTAGCATCGTATTATATCCAGTTTTCTACGATTATAGAAATGTACAATCATAAGATTAAAACTAGTTTTTTTAGCCGGTGCCTTCGGCACCACGGGGCTAAAAAACTAGTTTTAATCTTATAATTGTACATTCTATATCCGCGGAAAGCCGTTTATAATACGATACGAGAAATAACTATTCTTGTATTTTTTTACATGAAAAATAATAAAAAGTAACAAAGCACATTTTTTACATCAGTTGGAATTATTTTTATCATATAGTTTTTTATTTACAAATGTTTTTATGCGTTTTGTGCCTGTTGAGCATTACCAACCAATCAGTACCCAAATTTATTTTAGCTTATTATATACAGGGTGTTTTTTTAATAGGACAAAAGTATTGCTTAATATAACCCATTTGCCATTGACAGAATTAATAATCTATATTTTAATTTCTTCATTGGGTTGGGGGAATTTGTATATAAAAAAATATTTAGCGATTTTAAACAAATTATGCCTTAAAAACCGGTTTTTCCAAAGTACCTATTATTGTAAGATTTTTGGATCATTACCAATTTAAAGAATGTGCAAAAATGCGTGCATTTTTTAAAATCAAATTGCGCGGCTTCTGTTAATAGTAGAAAAATGTTATGCATACCGTTAGAATTTTCATATACTCTAGTTTTTGGAAATATATGTATTATATTCATGCTATTTGTATTATAGAAGCTACGTTGGAAAATATGAGAAAGGTTGAAAAGTTTTAAGTAAGTTGGGATATTTTACCACGTAGCTCCTAAACTATACGTAGCACAGGAATATTTCTTAAACACCCAAAAACTAGACTTTATGACGATTCTAACGATATGCATAACATTTTTCTACTATTAACACAAGCCGCGCAATTTGAATTTTAAAAATATACACATTTTTGCACATTCTTTAAATTGGTCATGATCCAAAAATCTTCCAATAATAGGTATAAGGCATAATTTGTTTAAAATCGCTAAATATTTTTTTCTTATACAAATTGCCCCAACCCAGTAAAGAAATGAAGATATAGATTATTAATTTCTGTCAATGGCAAATGGGTTATATTAAGCAATACTTTTGTCCTATTAAAAAAACACCCTGTATAGTTAAAAGATAGATAGGTAGATAGATAGCCTAGATAGGTATTTTGATTGATTTAGTTAATTCCCACCTTAATTTTTGTTCTACAGAAATGGAAATTTAGTTTATTATTATCTATAGTCCATTGTCTTATCTCTTGAGATCCATAGATATATCAACTTAAAGGGATAGTTGCATGAAAATTGATTTCAAGCAAAAGTTACAAGTATACCATATATAATATTGTATTACAGTAAATAACCCTATTAGACATAACGAAATTAGTCGTCATGCTGTTTTTTTTTATGAATATAGCCAGTTATATAAATAACATATATCACAAAAATACTATTTTAAGTCCTAATATTTTTAAACTGCATGGTAGAATATTAAAATTCTTTCAAATGTATGCCCTATAAATGTAAATTTAAACCATTGAACAGGAAAAATTATGCAGTTCAATAAATTAGAATTTAAAGGCATTTCGTGCAACTACCCCTTTAAAAAAAGAATTATATTTAACTCCATGCAGAAGCAGAGATTCCGTTGGACCAAAATATAGATTGTAGATAGTTAGACATGTAGCTAAATAAATAGATAGATAGAAACAAAGCATATTCTATAGGTTTTCATTATAACAAGGATGACAACATTCATTAAAGTGAAGCACTGAAATGGAAGGACAAACGGACATTAACGCTTGTATAGTGTCTGACTCTGAACTGAATAATCAGAATATAAATATATAAGAGTCGAAGAAAAATTTTAAGTAAATTTGTTGAAAAACGGCTTGATACAGGATAATGTTTATGGACATACTTACATTTTTATAGAGTTGCTTCGCTTATGGTATTGTACTTATTTGTCCCAAGAATCAGTATACCAAAAATCAGATCAATCGGATACTTAGTTCACATAAAAGTTTGTTGTTAAAAAAGTAAAAAATCAACATGTTTAAAATGGACGTACGGACATTCTGGTAGTAATTATAGAGTTACTACGCTTTCTAAATCGTACCTAACTACTACAGGAATAAATTGGAAAATACTAACATGCCTAAATTACAGAAAAAAGATATCTGTTACGGACGGACGTATGGACTGACCGACCCTAATTATAGAAAAGCTTCGCTTTTAACAATTTTACTTTGTTGGTAACTATTCTTAAATTAGATTAGAGTAACATTGTGACTGTGCGTATGGGTGTGTGTTTGTCTTTCTGCCTGTTTGTACCAAGAATCTTGCTAACCACTGGACCATTAGTTCTCTTTCACAATGTTGCTTTTATAGGTCTTTTCTGAATGGAATCACAACCCTCCAAAGAGAAGGGGGGGGGGCAGTTAAAGGAGTGATTACATTCAAAATTATCCATAATTTCAAAACTTCTTTTCTTACAGTTTGTTTAATTGTAGCAAATCTCACTTGAACTTAGATCTTAATCTTTAAAAAATATATTTAGTCTTAGATAATTAGATAATAAACAAAAGTAAGTGGAAATAGTTGTATCTGCAGCAAAAGTTTTTAGTAGCTGCGCTTCTTTAATAAAAAAGTAAATCTCTAGATGTAGGGGAGCCTGTACCGAGTATGTATGGCCAATATTTGAATAAAGCTGAAATAAAGTAGAGTTGCTGCGCTAATTTTCCTCAAAAAAAGTATCCTATAATTGGATGATAAGAAAAATGTTTAAGTTAAGTTCAAATAGAAATAAAAATTTAACAAATATGGAACAGTTTTGGCAGGAAAATAAAGATAAATAAATGATTTTAAAATTAGATGTTTTATAAATACAAATTATGGCGTTGCTACAAAAGACCAACTCTACAAAAGACAATCACTACAAAAGACCAACAAGTAGCAGCGCCCAAATTATACAGTAATACAACTTTTATCATAATTAAATGTGATTTTTTTTGTATGTATACTATAACAATGGTTTAATGCTTTTTTTGAACACAATCTCTTGAAAGTGCAGGTTCTATTAATAAAAAAATTAAAGTTTTTTGTTTGAAACAAAATATCTTGAAAATGGAATATCAAACTTTATAATCCATTTTTCTAACATAACAAAAATTTCATAGCTAAAACATACAGATACTATATTACTTTTTACTTTATTTTTAGAACATAGTTCTTGGAAATGTCCTTTGGCCCCATGTATTGATATTTCAGGGATGATGTGGACAATGGGCTACATTTTTCACTGGTACCCAAAGCTTTCTAACTACGTTATTTGTTTGTTGACTCAAAACTTTGGGTATTTTTATTGATTTTTTATATGATTGTATCAAACTTTTAACAATTTATTTTAATGTGCAGAAGGGGTAATTTAGTTTATCATTATTGGAAATGTTGTTTGTCAATGTTGAGGATTATTTTATCCTCCCTATCCCTTTTTTCACACGTTTCATTTTGTGTTTTAGTATCAAATAATTCAAGAAAAAAGGAAAAAAATACAAGAGAAAGATTTTGGTATTTTTATGACGAAAGGTATAAACTATATTTTATTTCATGAATCTTTAATTTAGACCAGAACAGGTTTAAGGCTATTTTACCCAGAAATATAAATACATAATTCTTCTTTTAAAAATTTAACTAATTGTAATAAAAATGTTGTTACCAAGTATTGGATATTTATTTCTGGTCACTTTACTGTTAACTTCATCCATGAATATTCTTTAGGAAAAGTCCCCCGGGGAGTGTGTGAAATGTTTTTATGACCTTTTATCCCACGTTAATTAATTAAAGCATAATACTCATTTTTTTGTATTTATTTAAATTTTGATTTTTATTTATTTTTAACAGATTTTGAAAAGTTTTTCATGTATGAAAAATAGCTAAAGATATGTTTTTAAAAGGGATAGGGAAACATTTACCTTAGGATAATACATTTACTTTCTTAAGCATATAATTGTTGAATTAAAAATACATTTGTATCATTGCCATACATAGTTAAGACTTTCAGACAAAGGTCTAAGGGAGTGGGAAGGCAGTAATCAAAACCACCCAATGACATCATTAAGATTCCTTGAAAATAATATTTGATAGAAATATTTATAGATATTTCTATTATTATAAGAAACACTTTTGTGTAAGAATATTTTTTATTGGGTAACAGGAAACATTGAACGATTAAACTTGACATTTGTTGTGTGTCTTTAAAACTTTAAAACAGTGTGGTTGACAAAACAGCACAAACGTACACTACCTTTTGCTTCACCCGTATTTTAGAACTTAGCCTTTCCATGTTCTGTCTATAACACAAGAAACCAAAATATTTTTTTTCAATGTACCCTTTTCATTACTTTACAACAGCTAGAAGTTTTGTAGTTATGAAGGAACACTTGGCAATAAATATTTGAGTTTAAAACAACAATTTGTTAAATATCTTACTTTCAATTTCTTATTAATTTATTAAACTTATATTGGTTGAGCAGTTATCGAGATCTTATGCTACACACTAACAGACATATGTTACTTTCTTAAAAAGATTTAGCATTTTACAATTATCCCGGGGGCTGTGAGAGATAGAAAAATCGAAATATAGATACATAGAAAGATAGATAGATAGTCCGTTTAATGGATAAATAGATAGTTAGTAAGCTAGCTAGATAGATAGATGGATAGATAGATAGATAGATAGATAGTCCGTTAGATAGATAGATAGATAGATAGTCCGTTAGATAGATAGATAGATAGTCCGTTAGATAGATAAATAACCCGCGACCGTGGCTCAACACGCAGCGCATCCGCTCATCGTCGGGAAGGTGATAGGTTCGAATCTCGGTCCGACACCGCGTCATAACTAAATGGTTCCTACTGCTACTATGTCAGATGCGCGACGTAGTTAGAGTGTGGGGAATGCCTTGGCCCAAAACAGGCGCAACTCGCTACCATGCACAGTTGGGACTTCTCAGACAAAGATCGTGCATCTCAGAGAGTTGGTTGTCTGATGGGTGAATGGACGCTTTACAACGCAATCATAAGTATTGCATGTATGTTTCAAGGTGCATGGAGGTCTAGTACCCGAAGCGACACCTAGCCCCTAGAGTCTTAACTCTTAGATAGATAGATAGATAGTCCGTTAGATAGATAGATAGTCCGTTAGATAGATAGATAGTCCGTTAGATTGATAGATAGTTCGTTAGATAGATAGATAGATAGATAGTCCGTTAGATAGATAGATAGAAAATAGATAGATAGATAGATAGTCCGTTAGATAGATTGATAGATAGATAGATAGATAGATAGATAGATAGATAGATAGATAGATAGATAGTCCATTAGATAGATTGATAGATAGATAAATAGATAGATAGATAGTCCATTAGATAGATAGATAGATAGATAGATAGATAGATAGATAGATAGATAGATAGATAGATAGATAGATAGATAGATAGATAGTCCGTTAGATAGATAGATAGATAGTCCGTTAGATAGATAGATAGGTAGATGATTTTCTTGGTAAAAGAAATTTTTTTGTTGAAATCAGTCCATAAACAAGTAATTTGAGTTTAGTGGTTCAGAGAGTCATTCTAGGTAAACTACGATATCAGATTTGTAATCTCCAATTAATATCCAGGTACAAGGAAAAAAAATGTTAAAATTGGTAAATAAACAAGAAAGTTGGATTTAATGGTTCAAATAGTCATTTTAGGTAAAGTACGATATCAGATTTGGAATCTCCAATGAATATCCAGGTGAATGAAAAAAAAATTGGTTGAAATTGGTCAATAAACAAGAAAGTTGTGTTTAATGGTTCAAAGATTCATTTTAGGTAAACTCCAACCAAACTAGAAGCGATCATGACAAGTTTAGTGATTTTTTAACTTAATAATTTGAAAAATTTATTTTTATTGATTTTCCCTTATTTAAAAAAAATTTCATTTTCCTCGAAATCTGAGAATGGTAATTAATCAAAGGAATTTATTGAAAAAATATATGTGAAAAAATCACTAAAATTTCAAAAAATCTTGAAGCCGGCTGCAATTTTATATATGGAGTTTTACTATATAAATACTAAGAAATTTTACTTAATAGCATATATTCTCTCTTTTTCGAAGCCACTTTTTTTCACAGCCGGCTTCAAAGTAATATATGTAAATCAATTTAAAACATATTTTTCGTTGCTGACATTTAGGTAAATAAGAAAAAAAAGTTTTCATACATATTTAATTAGATGCAAATGGTAAAAATGTTCTAAATTCATGCCAGTGTACAATGAGGCGAGAGGGAGAAGACATTGGACTCTAAATTACACACTGGTACTCAAAGTTTTATAAATCGTGTTCCGACTTTGGGTACTTGAATTTTGATTGGTTGGGTTTGAAACAAGTAGTGTCTAAACTTTGCAACCATTAATTTGGATCTACAAAGGGTTAATTTGAATATCATCATTGGAGATGGATATAAAATTATCGTACATTGTCTTATCCCTTAAGATAACAACATCTTTCTACATTATTATGACATTTACCATTTTAAATCGTGGTTGCCGTGTGTACTCTACTAGCGGTTGCGCCCTAGCATCTACGAGCTCTGTATTTAAATCAGGGTTGCCGTCTATACTCTACTAGTGATTGCGCCCCTATTTGTATTTAAAGGGGTAGGGAGGGCAAAAAATAGTCGAAAACCATCCTGTGACCAATTTTTAGCTTCTAAATTGGAGAACTAAATAGGCTCAGAAGCAATTGAAATATTAAACCACAGACAAAAAAAACCTTACTACTTTATGTAATAGGATATTGATTATAAAGTTAATTATGGATTTAGCCAATGCACTTATTTTTTGAAGATCTTATTAAAAACCTAACAAATGAGTATGTTTTAATTGTATAAAATTTATTAAAACAGGCCATTATTGTTTTTAAAATATGGTTATACTTATTTTTTTAATATTGGCAACGTTGTTAAGATTTAAAATGTCAGCACTATCATAAATACAATATCGTATTTACAGGGAGATACAGTGATAAGTCAATAGATTTAAATACAATATCGTATTTATAGTTATAGGGAGATACAGTGATAAGTCAATGGATTTAAAATTCGATAATTTAAGACTCCCTTTTGAGAAATGGCAATGGAACTATTCTTATTTTAACCTATATAAAAAGCTATTTCATTATTTATTTATAGTGGCTTAATTTAACTAAAACTTACGACTTTGTATCCTTATATAAAAGTAACAGGATGTCTTGGGCTGTCTGTATAAAGTTTTAGGCTATTTTACTGCTTTACCTTCCCTAATTTTTATGAACTTATATTCTTTATATTCTTGAATTTCATAAAGTTTTACATATCTCCTCTAATAGCAATAAACGTATAGGTTTAAAATGTAAAAACCGCTAGAAAAAAACATGTCTAGTATTGGTAGATGGTACCCAAAGAAATGTTAACTCTGAGAATGGGACGAGACATTGGGCTGTAAATTATACTGGTACCCAATGTTTTACTACAACTATTTCTCATTTGTTGGCTTTCAAACATAAATCTTCAGTGTACAAACAGTTCCACCAATTATTTTAAACTACAAAAGGGTTATTTCTTAAAATCTATCTTTATTTGGTATTGAAATGATTATTCCCTTATATCTGATCCTATCTTTTTATCTATGAATTGATAATATGTAGAACTTTGAAGATATTATGTCAAAACCATATGCTTTAGTCAAGAACATATATTTAGATATTTAATAAAGTAGCAAGTAGTTTGTCTGTTCGTTTGTCTGTCTGTTTTTGTGTTTGTACAAAACCTAATATAACATATCTAATAGATCTAGTATTTAAAGATCTAGCTTTTAAAAGATATAGTTGATTGAAATATCTTATTTATTAGTAAAATATTTATTTATTTGTCTGTCCGTTAATTTCTCGATAATCGCAAAACCAATTGGGTTTTCACATTAGGGAAGCTTTATATAGATCCTGGGATGGTTTTAGGCTATTTTATTATAAATTTAAGTCTTGGGATGGTTGTAGGCGAATCCGATTGTTATTCCTTTAGGAGTAATTCCCTATAACAGATAATAAAAAGCCTGACCTGAATTTAAATAATAGATCTATTTCGGTCCAGTGGTTTTAAACATTTTTAATAGTAAAAATGATTACTTACCCTGGGTCGTTAGGAACCTCCTCTCCACTGGTGCCCAGCTGCGCTAATATACTCGGATCCATGTTCTCGTTCTTGGTGGATTTACAAAATTTAGGAGCTAGGTGTTCTAGAGGGGTTAGGGGCCCTCTTTAGTTTACTTGTCAGAAAACCTAATTTAATTTTGCCATTGCTTATTTGGGTTTTTAAAAGAGAAATTTTCCTATAATTAGGGTTTTTGTCCGTCCGTAACGGATAGCGTTGATCGTTGATATACTCGTTTAAGAATTATCCTTTCAATTTTAAACTTTGGAAGATGATTCCTGTAACATTAGGCTTAATTTAGAAATCATAGCAATTATAAAATAGCAACACCAAATTGTAATCTTTTGGGGTTTTGTGCATCATCATTTGAGATGTACATTGTACATCAATTGAACGGTCATTGTCTTATCCCTTTAGATCCCTGTGTTTTTTTTTACTTTCATACTTTTTATACCTAATTCAAAAGTTAAATAAAAAACATTACATCAATACAAAATATCAAATGTCATTATTTCACAAAAGTTTATCTATTTATTGTACATATACACACCCCTCCTTAACCGAACTTTAGATTAAAAAAATTTCCCAAACATTCGGACAATTGGGCGTTCAAATATGACATAGTGGTAGTTAGAATCAGTTGAGAACAAAATCCCAGCCGTTCCTTCTTGCCAGATATCGCCATTTTAAGATTTTTAGTAAAATTGCACTAAATATCCAAATACAAACTTAAATCTTCTTTAAATTTTTTAGTATAATTTTAGTGAGACAGTCTCAAAACAGATTATCTTTGCTCCTGTGGCCAAACTGACTGCCTGGTGTCCCTAACAGAGAGTGCCTTTATGTGTTAACACAAGTAGGGATTCAAACCCATTCCCAAAACTAACTAATGTGGAATAGCTGTGTATTACAGCATTAGGTTAGTATTTTCACCACTAACAGATGGAAGGCAAGGCCAATCCTAACTAGAAACCCGATCATTCACCCACAGGCCCCAGTGAAGCACCTTGGAGGTCTACTTGTTTTCTGGGGTGTTGTTCACCTGCACCTATGGATTGGGCAGGTTGAGATTCAATGGTGCCCTCAGACTCCCATGAACCCTGCCATTTGGGCCAAGCTCAGAGTGATTTTACACACCTGACTTGTGCCCTGTCCATGAGATGCTTCCCTGCCAATCACAGATCAGCACAGCCGCCATGGAAGAATAGGTGCAGGTGGTGGGCCGCATACCTTTGCTCAAGATGCAAGTTAGCACTACCCTGAGCCCTGAACTATGCCCTGAGCCAGGGAGGGTTCTTTCTGAGGGAGTTGGGGACATCATTACTGTTTGACAAACCCGAGCTGATGGTATGGATCAATAGGTAGAGTAGCCATGGTCACCCCCATTCACATTAAGCAATGCATGAGTTGGGGACACAGTTACTGTTTAAAACTATCCATGGTGGAATAGCTGTATATTACATTATCGGGATCAGGCAATGCATGCCCCTTTGAATACCTTCTAGCTGTTGTTGGTGATCAGCAGGTTCAGCTCCTTGTTAAAGTTTTACCTGGGGTCCCCTGCACTGGAAAGTTAGGCCTGGTCTTGACCACTATCTCTCTCCTGGGGGGCCGCTTGATGCAGTTGCACCTCCTGGAGGCACATTGAACACCATGGGGGTGTACAACTAAGAATAGCCCCTGTTCAGTTTTACCTTTTGAGGGGCCCAGGCCCCTATCTTGATGGGAATGGCCAAGAACTTCACTCTACCCATATCCTGGTCATCAGTCAGCTCTGAACAGGTGCTCCTTGACCTCATGAAAGTCGATGGGGACAAGGGCTGTGGCCCCATGAAAGCTGCCCTGGCCAGACAGTTGATTTTACAGCTAGAGGGCTTCTTGTCTTTAGCAGCTGTTTGTGGGAGGGGCTCTGGGCCTTCCCCGGGCTTGGCAGGGCTGTGACCACTTGCTTAATGTGAGTGGGGGCGACCATGGCTACTCTCCCTATTGATCCATACCACCAGCTCGGGTTTGTCAAACAGTAATGGTGTCCCCAACTCCCTCAGAAAGAACCCTCCCAGGCTCTGGGCATAGTTCAAGATGCACACTACCATGATCTCCTGGAGGATCAAAATCAGAATAGGGCTAACTTGCATCTTGAGTGAAGGTATGCGGCCCACCACCTGCAGCTATCCTTCCATGGCGGCTGTGCTGATCTATGATTGGCATGGGAGTAACTCACAGCCCATTTTAGGGGCCAGGTGTGTGACATTATTCTAAGCTTTGCCCAAATGGCAGGGTTAATGGGCACCATTAGGTTTCAACCTATCCAATCCATGGGTGCAGGTGAACACCCCACTAAACATGTGGTGCAGGGCCTGTAGGTGAATGATCGGGTTTCTGGTTAGGATAGGCCTTGCCTTCCACCTGTCAGTGGTGAAAATACTGACCTAATGCTGTAATACACAGCTATTCCACTTTGGTTAGTTTTGGGAATGGGTTCGAATCCCTACTTGTGTTAACACATAAAGGAACTCTCTGTTAGGGACTCCAGGCAGTAGGTTTAGCCACAGGAGCAAAGATTCTCTGTTATTGAGCTGTCTCACTAAAATTATACTAAAAAATTAAAAGTAGATTTAAGTTTGTATTTGGATATTTAGTGCAATTTTACTAAAAATCTTAAAATGGCGATATCTGGCAAGAAGGAACGGCTGGGATTTTGTTCTCAGCTGATTCTAACTACCACTAGGTCCTATTTGAACGCCCAATTGTCCGAATGTTTGGGAAATTTTTTTAATCTAAAGTTTGGTTAAGGAGGGGTGTGTATATATTATCTAAAATCTAATTGAAGGTTAATCTATTTCTGTCGTCCAGTCTGAAAATTAAGATCTCGGAAATCGTTATACTGGTTATATGATGGTTCTACGCCATTTTCTTGTAAATAAAAAAAAACATATTTCTAATTCCTTTTCAAGATATAATGGTATAAAAGTTTTGAGCTTATTTAAATTTGGACCTAATTCATTCTTAGATGCGAAGCATCTCTTTAATTCTAACTTTATCTTATTCGAAAATAAATTTACTCACTTTCGATATCAAATAAAAGAGTGAATAAGCTCAATATAAAATTTAGAGTTTTAAACTTTTAAATAGCTGTAATTATGAAATTTATTTTATTTCGAACAATTTAAAATGAATATATTAAATTTAAAAAAGTTATTATAGGGTTGCTACGCATACATATAAAACAAAAAATAAAAGATACAGCTAAGTTTGAAAACGTTAGGACAATTCATTTCAATTCATTACAACATGAATAGACTGAAATCATACATAATTAAGATAGGTATACCTATGTATTAGGTATGCTAAGACATCAATTGACATGCATATTTTAAGGTTTTCTAATACAGTTATCAATCTTTGGATGTATAATGTTCTTGTTTAAAACGTTTCCTTATCGAAAAAGTTACTCTCTCTGAATAGAAATTGATCATTTTATAACATGGAAATTTAAACCATGGTTTGGCTGCGAGGGATCTGAAGGGATAAGACAATGGCCGATAAAATGATGAACATCCCCAATGATGATACACAAAATTACCCTTTATATAGTGGTTAAAACTTTTGAACACTCAACTGAATGAACCAACAAATTCAAATTCAAGTCCTCAAAGTTGGTAATCCAAATCATAAGAAAAACGTTATTTAAAAAAAACTTTGGGGACTAGTGTAATAAACAGCCCAATGTCCAGTCCCTCCCTCATGGTTTGCTCATCAGGAATGGAAAGAACAAAGACATTTAATTCAGATATAATTATACATCCCTTTCTTTCCCTAAATTAGTTACAAGATAGCAAAAGTAGAATTTTACTCATAAAAATGACCTAACACTAAATCCCTGTGTTTTTTCATGGTTTTATTTTAGATTTAAAAGATTTTTAAACATTTTGTTAGAGGATTTTTAATGGATAGTTTTTTACATTTATTTTAATATAATTTTATGTAAGTTAAAGTTATTATTAAATTATGTCTTGGCCTATAAACAGGCGGTTCTAATCCAGTGGTTATTAATCGGTTTCAAAGCCATACTAAGTAAAAAGGTTTATTCATTTATTATTGATCAATCTTAAACAATTAAAAGTTAACATAGAGAACAGAACGCTAGCCTGGAAATGTAGAAAAAAAGACATGTATTCCAAAAAATATATGCTGAAAATAAAAGTTTAGTCGAGACCTAAATCTAAAAATTTAATAGCCTAAAATATTAGAGAAAACACTAGAGGGGGAAGGGGTAAAATAACTGTATATCCCCATCCCAAGGAGGACCTTGTTTCGACTCTCAATTGGGTCTTTGAAAATCAACCAACAGTGTCGGGAATATTAACACAGCCAAGTAGCAGAAAACAATTTGCTAGCAGACGAAAAAGGTCCTTAGAAAAGAGGGCAGGTAGTTATCTGTAAACATCTATACTATACATCATTTTTCTTTAAACCATCCCAAAATAAAATGGAGAACTTATTTATTTAGGTAGTTATCGGCCATACTGAAAAATAATGCATAGCATCTTATTACAGACAAGTTTCCACGAATATTAAAATAAAAATCATAATATCAATACCAGTTTTGCTGTCTATAATACGATGTGATAAATACCATTTTTTGCTAATTTTATCTTTAGACTTATGATCATAATTGTCCTTGATTTCTAAAGTGTATCTCAGTCCGAGAGGCTAGGTGCAGTTTCCAAAAAAGTTTTTGTTGTGTTCCAATTTTGCATCGTTCAACTCTTCTACACAACATTTTCTCTTATTCTGTTTGTGGAGTGTAAAAACCCTCCTCCCACCCTAATTAGTAATCATGATCCGTGGCATTATTGTAAATTGTTGTCCCCCTCCCCCTATGGATCATGCTAAAGACGTTAAAAATGCAAACACCTCAAATTAAGTAATGGTATTGGGAATGTTTTGACCATTAAACGGGTGAAACTCATAAATTTGAACATACATATATTATATGTATTCATTAACAGTAAAAGTGTCTAACTATGACGTCAGAAAAAATTAACAATTAACCAATAAGAAGCCAGTATTAACTGTGGTAAAATATATAGCGGCCTCTCATTGGTTAATTGTTAATTTTTTCTGACGTCATAGTCAGACACTTTTACTGTTTCCCATTTTTTAAATCAAATATTTATTTATTAAATATTTGCTAAGATCATTCTAAATATAAATTACAAAAATACTGTCGAGTTTTTTTGGTATTATTTGTAGTTTTTTGAGTATTTTTGCTTGAATGTATTTTACGCTATTATGAAAAGTAAGTTTTAATGAGAAATGAAGTCATTTACTTACTACAGCTTGCACCATAACAAGGATTTAGGGGATAGGACGATTACAAAAATAATCTAATCTAATATAAGGAAGGTAGTAGTTTAATTAGAGATGGATGGGACATTGGACTGTATATTACACTAGTACCCAAAGTTTCATAACCATATCTTAATCTTAGGCTCAATTACTTGGGTTCCTTTTATTAAATTATTCGTCAGTTGTCCTATCCTTCAACTTAAATAAACCAGCCATTGTCCTCTCTCTCCCTGACTATCCGGGTAATTCAAATAAGGTTAAAGGGATAGGGCAAATGAGGATTAAATAATCCTTTCCCAAATTTATTCAATGGTTTCCAAATTATTTTAAGATGGTTATTTATCGCATCGTATTATAGACAGAATGAAAAATTATAATTGGTATTAGTGCTAAGATTTTTATAACTGGTTTAGAAGCTTTAAAAAATCTTAAGGACCTTATTTATTTTTAAAATTATTATTATTAGCAGAATTTAATACTCCCTGAAAATTACAGATAAAAATATTCTAATTTATAAACTTACTAGCCCGAACATTTTGTTCGATAAAGATATTTTTCTAAGGATTTTATTCTAATTTTTCCAGTTATCTGCCATAAAGCGAAAAGCTAAAATTATTACTATAATTTATACATACAGATACCCAATTCTATGTTTAACACTTTCTCTCATTCACCTTAAAACTTTAGGGGCTTTTATGAAATCTTAATTGATTGTTTAAAACAAGTCCAAACTTTCAAATAGAAAATTGAAACGAAGGGGTAATTCTGTATAATAATTAAAGATGTATAAATTTATCGTACAATGCTATTATAGCCCTAATTATCTCTAAGATTGGCCCTTACTTTATAAGATAAACAGTGGCTGCACCCCTAGCGTCTAAGGGCTCTATGTATTTTATATCCTAGGTTTTATAATATCAAAAAGTTACTGCAATAAGTTTGTTGCATTTTAGAGTATAACCAACATAATTTTAATAGGATAGGAAATTCTATCAGTAAATTTTCTCAAAAGAGCTTTAGAAAGGTGTATAATATACTTTTCTAACCATTATTTATAAGTTGGGACAAAAATACTAGTTAAGATCAACCAATCATAAAACAACACAAGGCAAAAAGGATTTTTTAATTAAATATTGTTAGTAAAGTGTTTGATTACGTGGCAAAACGTTCTGAAGACAAACAAATCTTTGATTGTAGGACCTTTGTTTGAAAGACCTAACAGTGCAAAATGCATTGATATTTTTTGGTTAGTTCTGCCTGTTTTGGACCAAGGCATTTTCCACTGTTTTACTACAGCAGCAGTAGAAACTCTTGATAACGTCTTTAGTTATGACGAGGTGTTGGACCGAGGTTCGAACCCTTAACCTCCAGATGCACAAAATTACCCCTTATGTAGATTTCAATTAGTGGTTGAAACGTTTAAACACTAAACTTAATGAGAAAACCAATTAAAATTGAAATTAAGTCTAAACCAACGAATAAGAAAACGTTATTATAAAACTTTGAGGACTAGTGTAATAAACAGCCCAATTTTTCTTTCCCTCAGTGGATAAAACCCTCATATTGAAATCACATATAATTTGTTGTTAGAAAGAGAAAAATTGCTTCAAAAGATGCATATTTCTCTTGCTATCTATCTATCTATCTATCCTCTAACTATCTTTCCATCTATTGCCAGGGTGAAGGAGACATTGGACTGTAAATTACATTGATACCCAATTATTTATAAACATTTGTTGGCTCAAAACCTTTGGGAACTTTTATTAAAACTTGATTAATCGGTCCAAACCTTTCAACTAATAATTTTTAGCAAAAAATAGGGATGATTTTGTTCTTCATGATTGGGGATGTAGATCAAAATATTGTCCATTGACATATCCTTTAATCTCCCTGAAAAATTGCACACACACACACACACAATCACACACACACACACACACAATCACATACACAAACACGAACTCAAAATAATTTGCAACTTTGGGAAGCAATGGCAAAATTTCCTTTTTCTGATCAAATGTTCTGAATGAATTATCCTACAGATTTAAAACACAGAGACAGGCTAAAACACAATAACTAAAATCACAGATATATATAAAAACACTTTACAATTATCCACTGTTAAATAATCATTTTTAGTATAATGATTATTTTCTATAATATGTCATAGGGGTGGAGTGCTTTTTTGTTAGAATTGTCTGTTTTGTTTGAGAAGTTGATCTTATACTGATGATAAAATGATGTAAAGTAGAGGGGGACCTCTCCCCCCTCCTCCTAATAATATTCTCTTTTCTCTTAACATTACTTCCCCTTTTTGGGATGAACGTGCATAGGACCATCTTTAATTCCCCCCAAACTCTATACTCCCACTTCCCTCTCCCCGCCCGTAAGTTATTTCCTCTCTGTTATGGCAATGACGGGCCGCTTTCCCTTTATAAAACTCAACATCGAGAGAGAGAGAGAGAGAGAGAGAGAGAGAGTGAGAGAGAGAAAGGTGGGATAAATACGTAGCCCATCTTCTTTCTCTCTCTCTCATCCATCCGGTAACCGGATGGATTCAAGAAGGGGGGGGGGGGGAGGGGATGCCCTGGCCCCCATATCCGTATGTGCATATATGTGTATGGTGTGTGTGTGTGTGTGTGTGTAAAGTAATGGGACGATATAAAATGTTAATGTAACCAAAACACAAATTTGTTCACAGAGTGTTTTACGTCCTTTTAATAACCTAATAAGAATGGATATAATATACGTGGATGTATTAAATAACAAAGGAAAAAATTTGTCGTCTAAATAGGTTGCTAATATGAATCTCATTTATTGGTCAGTTCGTTCATCCAGTAGGAGGGGGGGTTATTGCTTTAGCCAGCCGCGAGTATCACTTTGTTAGAGTACATGAAAATCTGTTGTAACATCCAAGTAATAATATATTAATTGTTCTAAGTCCTATTAATACCATAATATGATGAACATCTTAATTCAAAAGATTTAAAAAGCGCAGTTACTTTATAACTATGATCTGTGTCAGATTGTCTGTACGTCAAAGCGGAGTTATTAAGAAGTATTCACTTCTTGGGCGAAGTTTCTCTATAATTAGCTTATTCTGTCAGTTGGTGGAAATGGGAGTTTTATTGCTGCTATTTAAGGCTGATGATTTTTAAAAGCGAAGCTTTTCTATAATTAGGGTCGGTCCGTCCGTACGTCCGTAACGGATAGCTTTTTCCGTTAATTTAGGCATGTTAGAATTGTCCTATCGATTTCAAATTTTGCATGGTGATTTTTTTAGTAGTTAGGTATGATTTAGAAAGCATAGCAATTCTATAATCATTACCAAAATGTCCATTTTAAACATGTTGATTTTTTTACTTTTTTAGCAACAAATTTTTATGTGATCTAATCATCGGATTGATCTGAATTTTGGTATATTGATTCCTGGGACAACAAAGTATAATGTAATAAGCGAAGCAACTCTATAATCAAGTCCTAAAAATGTATGTAAAAAAGTATGTCCATAAAAATTATCCTGTATCAAGCATTTTTTCAACAAATTTACTCTAATTTTGCTTTGACTCTTATAAATTTATATTATTTAAGTTCTAACACTATACAAGTGTTAATGTCCGTTTGTCCTACCGTTTCAGTGCTTCGCTTTTATGGATGTTGTCATCCTTGCTTTATTAAACAGCATTCAATAATAGGACATAAATGATCACTGAACATATGTGCTATAATTCACTTTGACCGTTTGTCCATTTAAGATGTTTGTTTGTTCTTTACTACTTATGGATGAAAATTTAGCTCTGAGATCTAAGACTAGTCTGAAACTTCCCTGGAAAAACAGACAAACAGACAGAAGGACATCAAACTACTTTACCCATATGAAAGATATTTCTAAATGATGAAATATTTAATTAAATACCCAAAGTTGGTTCCATTGGAATTCAGCCCACACGGGATTCAACCCACGGAATTCAGCCCAGTGGGATTCAACCCAACGGTATTCAGCCCACATGGGATTCAACCCACGGGATTCAGCCCACACGGAATTCAGCCCACATGGGACTCAACCCACGGAATTCAGTCCATACGGGACTCAACCCACAGAATTCAGTCCATACGGGACTCAACCCACGGAATTCAGTCCATATGGGACTCAACCCATGGAATTCAGTCCACACGGGATTCAACCCATTATATATCTAAAATTACCAGTTTTCAAAAATATTTTTTTTAAAATTTAGAACTAAATTTTTAGAAAATTTAAAAAAAAAGTTTATGTAAATTTTTTTATTGTAGAAATCATTTTATAAAATATGCTTTATAAAAAAATTTGAGAAAAAAAGAATTATTTTCTAAAAATTTGTTTCTCAAATTTGAAAAAAAAATATTTGTTTTTAAAACTGAGAATTCAGTTCACACGGAATTCAACCCAATATATATATAAAATTCTCAGTTTTAAAAACAAATAATTTTTTTTTCAAATTTAAGAAACAAATTTTTAGAAAATAATTCTTTTTTCTCAAATTTTTTTATAAATCATATTTTATAAAATAATTTCTACAATAAAAAAATTTACATAAACTTTTTTCAAAACTTTATTAAAAAAATTTCTAAAAATTTTGTTCTCAAATTAAAAAAAAAAATATTTTTTTTCAAACTGGTAATTTTACATATATAATGGGTTGAATCCCGTGTGGACTGAATTCCATGGGTTGAGTCCCGTATGGACTGAATTCCGTGGGTTGAGTCCCATATGGACTGAATTCCGTGGGTTGAGTCCCATATGGACTGAATTTCATGGGTTGAATCCCGTATGGGCTGAATACCGTGGGTTGAATCCCGTGTGGGCTGAATACCATTGGGTTGAATCCCGCTGGGCTGAATTCCGTGGGTTGAATCCCGTGTGGGCTGAATTCCAATGGAACCCCCAAAGTTGTATTATTTACTTAGGAATAATTTCAGAAATTAAGGGCTAGGTGAATGGGCAGTAAATTATTTTTTTCTCAAAAGTTTATGGATGAAATTTTGTCTTATGTTGCTAGAGGGAAAAGAATTTTTAATCAATGTAATATAAATACTTTAGGGTAAGGAATGGTTCTCTCATTCGTTGGACTTTCATTGAAGCTTGATTGGGCTATGCAAACTAGCAAGATCTTAACATTTCCGCCAATGATTTTAGCTTGTAGAAGCGGTTATTTTGTTTATTATAATTGGGGGCGTTCTTAAATATCATCCATGGTCTTCTACCTGGGGTTAGCAAATTTTAGCCAATGGTAAGGGGGGTGAATTTGGTGTTGATACCCCCCCCACCCCCCGTAGAAAAATGTATGATTGCACAAATCATTTCAGATAATTTTCTTTTAACACCCCTTCCCCTTACTGAAAAATCAAGTATCATATCGTATTACAAACAATTTTCTACAAATAATAAATAAAAATCATAATATTAATACCACTTATAAAGGCTAACAAAACTTTAAAAAAATAATCTATCAATTTTTGATATTGCTATCAGCGGAAAGCTGTCTATAATACGATGCTATATAAATACTATTCCTTATTCCTCTATTTCTGTAAATAAACAGAAATAAATTCATAAACTCTACTTGCTATGTATTTTAATTTCATTTTAATGAACATGTAATTCTTATTACATAATTAATTGTATTATAATCCATTTTTTTAAATCATTGAGGTGCTAAGCTTATAATCTTTTATAAAAGTAATATGATGTGTGTTATGAAGGATCTCGCTAACCACTGAACCCAAATGGCTTTCCCTGAAGTACATGTAGCTTCTCATGGGTCCTGGGAAGGTTAATAGCTACTTTACAACCCCTCTCTTTATTAAAGTGTTAAAATGTAGAGGCCTCTAGGGGGGTAGCCGCTAGAGAAATATAGTTTATTGTAAAAATTGTAGAAATTAAATCCTTGTATGTTAGGAGGTTTTTGTCTGTCCGTTCAGACCTCACTAACTGCAAAATTGATTGAGTTCTCTAATTTAGAGATTCTTCATATATATCCTAATTTAATATGACTTTAAGCTAAGTTACTCTTGGATTAAGTCTTAGAATGGTTTTAGCCTATTTTTATCCTTACCTCCTTTTATTCAAAACAGAGCCTCTAGATACAACGGTGCATTTTTTAGTACACAAAATACTTTGCCAAAAAAATATAACTTTTCCCCCTACAGAGTTTTTTATTATTTTTTATTTTAACACTAAATAAAGTTATAATACAATCTTTTCGCTAATTTTAATAACAATTTATTTTGTTGGTTTAAGGGAATACTGCCATAATTTACTGTTGAAATCCCTGGATTTGACAACTTTTAAACTTAAACACCATTACGTGCACACTTTTTCATAGCACAAGTCCTAGGTGTAAGGAATTGGCAAATAATTTGTAAATTACACTGGTATCCAAAGTTTTATATAAAAACTCGCAGTGTCCAAGCTTTTCAAATTTTTTAGTTGCTTCGCTGACTCTGAGGAAGGTCGAAGAAGGTCAGGAAATAGCTTAAAACCACCCAATGACAATTATCAACCTTCCCTGAAAATTACAATTACAATGAATTCGAACCCGCATTTTCCGACATCTTTAGCTCCAGACAAAAAAAAACTTATACTTTAAAAGTTTAAATTATGGGATTATAGTAAATTTATTTAGTTTATACCTATTCCATTACCCCTTAGTTTTTCAAATTTTGATAATATAAAGATTCTTAAAGTCACTATTCTAAAATGTTTAAGAATCAAAATGTGTTGTGTTTTAAATGATATATTTCATCTGGAGGAAAATACCACACATAAATAACTAAAATTGTACATGCACAATACAAAATAAAATAATGTTTTTGTTCTAAAAGCTACATTTTGATAAAATTAATGTTATTATTATCATGTTTAACTTATTTATGATTCATCTAATAAGAAGAATTTATGGTACTACTCCATAAACAACATAATATTGTCTTTCTTCTTGGTACTACTCCACAGGAAGCATCAGGTTGTTGTAAAACCTTCCCCATAATAGTTGTGAAACAGCCCTGAGCCTACACTGTAAAGAAGAACATTGTAGGTTAAACGGTTAGCGAGACAGTCTGATAGACATCGTGCTACTTTTTTTATATGGACATAAAATTTCAAAAATATCAAAAAGATCAGTAAGTATAAAAAGTCCAGCTAACAATTTAGCTCAGGGATCTTAAGGGATAAGACAATAGACGATGAATTTATATACATCCTTAATTATAATGCACAACGTTACCCCTTTTGTATATTAAAATTATTTGTTAAAAAGTTTAAATACTGAAAAGTTTGGAAGCTACAAAATAAAAAAGTACCTAAATTTGGTAACGTGGTTTTGAAAGTTTGGGTACCAGTGTAATTTACAGTCCAATCTTTCCCCTGAGAATTACTACAATTTCCATGTATGATGCGGGTTTTTTGTGTAAATGATATCACATCCCTTTAAACAAATAAAATTAGCATTTAATTTGTTAAAAATTAGGCAATAATGAATTGTTTTATGGGGCTTCGGGAAGTTGCTTAATTTCCTATTTACAAGTATACTAATTGATCTTTATTATACCCAGGGAGGGAGGGGGTATTGGCCTGTTAGTTATGTTGGTACCCAAAGTTTTATAAACAGTTTTTCTCATTCGTTAAATTAAAAACTTTGGGAACTTCTATCAAATCTTCACACAAGCAATGCAATGTTCAAAATTTTTACTATAGATTTTAATTTTCAGAAAGGGTAATTTGGTTTATCATTACTGGGAATGTACAACAATGAACAATTTATTGTTCATTGCCTCAGCTTGCTGTCGGGGAGGTGTCGGGTTCGAGTCTGGACCACACTGCGTGAACATGTTACCAAATGCGTGACAAGAATGGTAAGAGTAGGGAAAATGCCTTGGCCAATAAACAGGAATAGCTCCACACAATGCAAAGTTAGGCCTTCTAGATACAAGATTTTAATATTATACAAATAAATAAATATGCTTGTTGTGATTTGAAAATTTTAATAGTTATTTCTCGCATCGTATTATAAACAGCTTTCCGCGGATATAAATCTTGGCCTGTGCCTTCGACACATCGGGGCTAAAAAAACTGGTTTTAACCTTATAATTGTACATTTTATATTCGTAGAAAGCTGGATATAATACGATGCTAGACATATTTTTTTCGTATTGATGAGAACCGGTTCTTATCCACCGGATTCTAATGAATACGAGAAAAATATTTCTTTCGGTTACGTTTTTAAAGCTGTTTTTGTTAGTTTACTTAAATAATAGCTCTTTACCAAAGATCATGCTTTAAAATGTTAAACAAGGATGGCAATTTTTAATAGAAACAATTCTATTTTGAGTACCATTACAGTCTGCAATTTTTAAAATCTAACTTGGAGAAATTACCACATGGTGATAAAACGCCAACAGCATCATTCCCCATTTTTTCCAGGAATTATCTGTCAAAGAATTGAATATATCTGACAAGGAAAAATGTGCTTTCCCTCAAAGTTACTGGCGAGCATAGAAACCCCCTCCCCCTTATTTTAAAATAGATTGAAAATATCTTCAGACAAATTTGAAATTCATCGGACGATTCTAACTGTTCTCTATAGACGAACAGTCCCTAATTGTAGAAAAATCGTGCTTAAAATGTAAAAAAAATGATAGGCGTTACTATTTGTTTGTTCTTAAACATTGAAATATAGAAAAGACGTGAATAAAAGAGATTTCATTTACATAGAGTTCTATTCATAGAGAAATACGGGGCTCATATATCCATGGACAGATTAGACAAAAAAAATTAAAAATTGAGTTTAGAATTTAAACAAAATATATGAAGGTGGCTTAGAGCATTAAGAAATAGCCTAAAACATCCCAGAACATATAGAAACTTAAAAAAATTTATTTGTTTCAGAGAGAAAACGATACCACTCTACAAGTGTCCCCTATAGTATACAATAATAGTAAACTGAGCTGGATCTTTAAATCATTTCAATGGTGCGCCAAATCGGGTTGCGTCGAATTCCAGCCAATCACAGCGCGGCATTTCATTAAATGCTGTGCTCTCATTGGTGGAAAGTTGGCTCACCCCGATTTGGCGCACCATTGAAATGATTTAAAGATCCAGCACTGCTAATCTTAAATTTAGAATGTAGTAATATGAGGTTCTTTTTAACAGACCGATACTTTTTTTGTTATACTAGTGACGATGACCCTGGCATTTAATCGCTATGCCTTCCACCTTCTCTCGCTATCTGTGTCATATGCCAGATATAGCAGCAGTAGTTATCAATTTAACCGTCTCTACGTCTCTAGTATGACGCAGTTTGGTCCAGTCTCGATCCCAACACCTCCCTGGCAAGCACGCTATTTTACATGTCGCTGGTTTGTCTATTTATTTTACTCTGATTTTGTTGAGAGCCTTTTTTGCTGGTATCTGGCCCTAAAAGTGTCACGACTAACCAGAGCTTTAGAGTATTTTTAGACCTTACTTTTCAATTTTTTTTCTTGGTATGTTAAGAGATAAGACAATAAATTGATGCACATCCCTAATGATAATAAACAAAATTAACCCCACTGTAGATGAATACTATTAATAGAGAAGTTTGTACACTCATCGTTGAACAAACAAATCAAATACCCAAAGTTTTTACGCCAACAAATGATACATAAATGATACAAATGAACATAATCAAAAAAAACTTTGTTTACCAGTTTCGAATAAAGTCCATCCATTATTATCTCTACCATTGAAATTTTTACATAATGGAATATATAAATGATATAGATTAATATTTCTACACTTTTTAGAAAAACATATTTTTGATTAGTCTACTGATGTACATGACTATATGTCTATTGTCTATGTGTTACTGTAAAACTAACATTAATGTTCTTTTTTAACCCCTTTCTTTTTTCTTCAACCTTTAACATGGATGTCGGCGAAGTATAGAGTCCGTATCATATTAAAGACGTTAAAACACATATAGATACAAATTCAATTAAGACTTATTTCTATGGCAAATCTTTTTTTATAAATAGGTTTGGCCTGTCTGTCTGTCCGTCACGGATAGATAATTTCGTTAATTTAGGCATGTTAGAATTGTCCCTTCGATATCAAATTTCAAATGATGATTCCTGTAACAGTAAAGTAATATTTTAAAAGCGTTGCAACTCTATAATCGTTACCACAAATCCTACACGTCCTTATAAAACATTCTGATTTTTAACTTTTTTGACAACAATATTTTTTTTAATATTTTAAAGCTTTTATGGATGTTGTCATACTTGTTCAGAATTAATTTTGATCTTACGCATTTTATCAAATATAGTAGCTACACAAAAATTAGAATGACAACATCCATACAAAGCGAAGCTCAACAAATCAGACGGACAAACGAACATTGACAAATATAGAGTAACTGCACTTTTGATAAAAAAAACCTGAATTTTATAACTATAATAAAATTCAATTATCTGAACAAAAATCTTTTGAAAATATGTCATTAAGCAGCTAAATAGCGTACAAGATGGACATGCGGACTTTTTGGTAACAATTATAGAGTTGTTACGTTTCAAAATTGTATTTAATTGTTTTAGGAATTACAATGCAAAATTTAAAATCCATAGGAAAATTATAACATTACTGAATTAACAGTCAGACTGAGAGCTATACCTTACGGACATACAAACGGACAAATCCCAATGATTATAGAAAAGCCCCACTGTTAATTACAAAACAAATTGTTAAAGAAAGCATAAATGAAATTGGCCAAAAATTGTTCTATTTCGGCCCCGCCCAATAAAAGTTGATAAGTAACAGAATTTAAAAAAGAACAAGGGTGACAACATCCATAAAAGCGAAGCTCTGAAACGGTAGATCAAACGGACATTAACACTTATATAGTGTCAGAACTGAATATTCAGAATATTAATGAATAAGAGTCTAGGCAAAATTGTGAGTAGATTTGTTGAAAAACTTCTTGATACAGGATAATGTTTATGGACATACTTACATTTTTAGGACTTTATTATAGAGTTGCTTTGCTTATAATATTGTATTTTGTTGTTAAAAAAGTAAAATATCAACATATTTATTTAAAATGGACGTTCACGTATGGACATTCTGGTAACGATTATAGAGTTGCTAAGCTTTCTAAAGCGTACTTAACTACTCATGCAGGAATCATAATGCAAAGTTTAATATCGATAGGACAATTCTAACAACCTAAATTAACGAAAAAAGCAATCCGTTACGCACGGACTGATCGATCCTAATTATAGAAAAGCTTCGCTTTTAAAACCGTTTTCTCGTATTCATTCGAATCCGGTGGATAGGAACCGGTTCTCATCCATACGAAAAAAACTATGTCTAGCATCGTATTCTATCCAGATTTCTACGAATATAGAAATGTACAATCATAAGATCAAAACTAGTTTTTTTAGCCCCGAGGTGTCATAATTGTACTATATCCTTGGAAAGTGGTTTATAATACGATGAAAGAAATAACTATTATTTATTTTGTTTTAAACTTATATGTCAAAATTTATTAAATTTAATAAAGAGAGAGAGAGAGAGAAAGAAAGAAAGAAAGAAAGAATGAAAGGGAGAGAGAGAGAGAGAGAGAGAGAGAGAGAGAGAGAGAGAGAGAGAGAGAGAGAAAGAGAGAGAGAGAGAAAGAAAGAAAGAAAACAAGAAAGAAAGAAAGAAAGAAAGGGAGAGAGAGAGAATAAAAGAAGGGAAAAAGAAAGGAAAAGCAATAAAAAGAGAAAGATAGAGAAAGAGGAAAAAGTGAGAAAGATATGTAAGAAGAAACATAAAAATGATGTACAATGAACATTCCCAATGATGATAAACAAATTTCCCCTTTTATAGATTAAAATTTTTCTGTACCAACCAATCAGTATTTCATGCAAGTACCCAAAGTTTTTAAGCCACGAATAAGAGAACATGTTTATAAAACTTTGGGTACTAGTATGATTAAAAGTGCAACATCTCCTCCCTCCCTGGTTATTTTAATTAGCCAAATGACTATGAACCCAGTGGATAATTATTAAGTATATTTCCAAATTCCAACCCCTAAAAAATTAGAAACGCAAACTTGAGATGTTGTGTACATACCAAACATTTTCCAGTATGGGTTCCAAACCGGTTAATATCCGCTGGATTAGAACTAGTTTTCAGCAATACTGAAAAATCAATTTTCCACAAATATTAAGATAAAAATTATAGAATCAATACCAGTTTTGTTACCCCAGACCTTCGGCCTCTCAACGCTAACAAAACCGGAATTGATATTATAATTTAATCTTTACTACCGCGGAAAGCTGTCTATAATACGATGCGATACCCAACATTTTCTTGGGTTAACCTTTTTATTTCCGCTTGCCTTAGAAAGCTGGCTATGGTATTTTTTGCCAGGCTTCTAGGGATATGTAAATGGTCTATTTTAAAATCTGATATTATTATCCTGATCCTTACTATCTGTGAGTCAGTGTGTACTAAAGGATCTTGCTAACCGCTGGACCGATATGGTTCTTCTTTACAGTGAAGCGTCCCAGAGGTCCTGGATTGGTTAATAACTATTTTTGGAGAGGATTATTTTGCATACAGAATTTTTAGCATATGCGTGCGGTAGGTAATTTTAAAGGGTGTCAACACCCGCCCCACTCTATTACAAAATTTCTTTCCCCTTTTGTTTATTTCCTCAAAGGTTACCATGTGCACTAAGATATATAAGTTTTCCGGAATTTTAATGTTAGGGGGAGATTTGAAATCTGCATCAAATTTTAAGGATTTTTTATAATATTCGTTTTTTGTATAGTTCTTTATCTAAAAGCGGAAATGCATTTTAAGTTATTTAATTTTGACCAATAGGATAGGTGGATTTTAAACTACCTGCGCTCTAATTGGTTGAATGATGTACGCCATCCAATCAGAGCGCAGATTTTTTAATTCCACCAATCACAGATGCTTTTAGATAAAGAATTATAGAAATAACGAATTTTATAAAAAATCCTCAAAATTTGATGCAGATTTCAAATCTCCCCCTTAACTTTAAAATTCCGGAAAACTTATATATCTTAATGTGCACGATATATATTTCAAGCAATTTGATTAATATCAAAATATTCGTAAGATTATTAAAAAAAAGTAATGTTACTTGAATATTAAGACACTTCTGTCAATCTGAAATTTTTAATGTTCGTTTGTTCAACTTTTAATTTCTATTTTATTCATGATTGATTTATTTATTTACCTAATTTACGCATTTCTTTATGCCTGAGCATTTTGTGAACAAAAATTTCTCCTTTTTGGGCCCTTTAAACCCCTCACTCATAATTTAAAACCCCTACGTCGAAGGAAGAATAGTCCCCCACCCCATCCCCCTCCCGTACCCATTCTTAACTTCCGTTGAGAAAATGGGTTATGTGCTCTTTGCAGCGGGGTGGTCTTGAAATGCAGCTAAAATTCGAAAAAAGCATATTTCAATAGTAAAAAAAATTAGTATTTCAAAATAACTATTTGTGTAAGCAGCGCTGCAATAACAGGCTTACTATCAACTATAGCAAAAAAAACCATGAATACAAATATCAGTAAGCTTTTTTGTCTGTAGCAAAGGATCTCGCCAACCGCTAAACCGATCTGGTACTCTTTAAGAGTGAAGTTTCTTATAGGTCCCGAGATGGTTGTTGGTAGGCTGTTTTATTTTTATAAAAATAAGTTGTTGTATGGTTTTAAGCTTTTTTCTGCCCTTTCATATCCCCTCTAATATCCCTAGATACTAGGGAGCCAACCGCTAGTATTCTTATATAATATGTTGGTTTTTTTTTATGTTTGACTGAATCAAAAAACTGCAAGTTCAAGATGGGTTTTTATCTAAATTTTGTTGAAAAGGGTTCAAATTCAAAAAGAAATAATCTTTGATGCCTTTATTGGCGCATTCGCAATTATGAATTATCGGTTAATGCTATTTTATCAGTATATATAAGTAACATATTTTTTTGTATTTAGCTTAAGGTTTCCATAACTTCTGTACCGAATGAGCTTTCCATTTTAGGAAAGCTTCACATATACCCATGGTTGGTTTAAAGTTATTTCATTTTTAGATTTAAGTTTTCAGATTGTTTTAGGCTTTAACATATACCTATGGTTGGTTTAAAGTTATTTAATTTTTAGATTTAAGTTTTCAGATTGTTTTAGGCTATTTTTCTGCTCCTAATTTCTCATAAAATACAGATACCGTGGAAGCTAGGAGTCCAATGCAGCTGCTAGTATGTTTGGTTTTTATTCTTTTAAATTTTTTTTGTTGGTTGTTTTGCATGGTATTATCCTGTGTGCGCGTATGGGAAGGTCTACGACCTTTAAAGTAGTTGTTCACTTTTCTAAGGCGCGTAGCGCCAAGCTTTTTTTACTTAATGGTAGAAAACTAAATTTTTAATCATATGAACTAAAGTAAACATTTATAGAACCAAACTCTAAAACGTAACACTGCTTTTAAAAGAAACCATCCTTGTTTATTTTATATCTACCACCTCCTTTATCTTATACTAGCGGCTACGCCCCTAGAGACCTTTAGTGACTACTTCACTGTGGAGAGTGTAAGAGGGAGTTGGGGTCTTTCCAAAAAAAGTTACAAAATTTTATGAATTACTATGTCCTAAACTAAAAACAGACATCCTGTTATTACTTTTTGGAGATCCTTTATTTCCCACCTGATGTTAAAAGTTTCTTAGGGGAGGGTAAGCTAAGCTCAAAAACGCGCATTATTCAGGGAGTTAAGGGATAAGATTGTTCGGCAAAATTTGTATATCCATAAGCAGCGCAGTAATAAAATATTACTATTAATATTATTAATAGAAAAAAGTTATAAAAAAAGTAAAACGTCTGTATGTGTGTCTGTCAATCGTTTTTAACAAAATGACTCCCCTTTGTAGAGAAGCATTGTATATGTCCTGGACAGTTATTTTTCTAATTTTGGGAGGTATTGTTATCCGTCCAAAGAGAAACAGACCCATGACCCCTAACTTTTATTTTATTTTTTATTTTCAAACAAAATTTACTTTGCCCTTTACAGTATAACATTGAAGATTGTTAGTTGAACGTATGTACAAATATGAAGAGTAGTAACACGTTACTCTAAAATGTTTTTTTTTAAACATATCCCTTAGCCCTTAACTCTTGGTACATTGTTGCAAGCTTCATTACCTTACTTTTCTTTCTACCACAGTGCAACAACTAAACAACTTGGGTTATCTGTTTTTTTTTCTACCACAGTATAACAACTATACAACTTTGGTTGTCTGTTTATTTTTTTCTACCACAGTATAACAACTTTACAACTTGGCTTGTCTGTTTATTTTTTTCTAACACAGTGCAACAACTATAAAACTTGGATTGCCTGTTTTTCTTGGATTCATTAACTCTTTACATTAGATAGAAAGGTAGATAAAGGGTGTGCGAAAAGAAATGTGGACATTTTTTAAATTGAAATTGCACGTCTTTTGTTAATACTAGAAAATGTAACGCATACCGTTAGAACCGCTAAGAAGTCTATTTTTAGGAAATATAAAAACAATTCCTGTGCTACGCATAGTTTAGGAGCTACGTGCTAAAATGTCCCAACTGACTTAAAACTTGACTTGCGAGTAAATTTTGGGACATTTTACCATCTGGCTCCTAGATTATTTGTAGCACAGGAACCGTTCTTATATTTCCAAAAAATACAGTTTATATCGGTTCTAACGGTATGCGTAACATTTTTCTACTATTAACACAAGCCGCGCAATTTGAAATTTAAAAATATAGGCATCTCTTTTTGCAAAATATCTTCTCTAATTTTTAGTTATATTTTAAAATTTACTCGCAAGTCAAGTCAGTTGGGACATTTTAACACGTAGCTCCTAAACTATGCGTAGCACAGGAATCGTTCTTATATTTCCAAATAAAAAACTTTGTAGCGGTTCTAACGTTATGCGTAACATTTTTCTACTATTAACACAAGCCGCGCAATTTCAATTTTAAAAATGTCCGCATTTTTTTTGCACACCCTTTAGATAGAGGAAGAAAGATAGAGAGAGGTAAATATTAAAATAGAAAGATAAATGATTCTTAATCGTTGGCTTAACAACTTTGGGGATTTTTTAAAAATTTTGATTGGTTGGTTTATTAAGTTGAGTGTCCAAAGGTTTCATCCAAAATTTGTAATCTACAGAAGGGGTTAGTTTATATTATCATTTGAGAGAGAGAAAAGGAGAGAGAGAGAGAAAGAAAGATATATATATATATATATATATAAATAAAAGAATGAAAAAAAGTAAAGAATTACAAAGTAGTAAATCAAATTAATTAAGTGCTAAATTATGAACCTATTATATTCAGCTTCAGAGATAAATAATCTAAAATAAAAAGAAGATAAACCAAGGTAGTCCCAGGTTCTTAACAACTTTACTTGCTCATCTAAAACCCTATGGGCATATACTAACTAGTATCTATAAAATGATTTTTATTTTTCTATTCGTAGAAAATTTTAAACGATGCGATACTATACATGATTTTTCATCATGGTTTAGTACTAGTTCTAATCCAGCGGATAGTAATCGTTTCGAAAAAGTTTTTACTTATTTTACTTCATGTCTGTGAGAAAAAAAAATAATGTTTCTTTTCACCCATTAAAGCTCAACTTTAAACCCAAACCTCTGGATTTAAAGACCAATTACTTCTAGACCGATCATATTGGCTATATTGGGTGATTTTCAAAGTAAATTGACAAAGTGTCTGAAAAATCAGCCACGTGACGTCATAAAAATGAGGTAGATGAGAGGAGAAGTGGAAAAGAAAACCCATAAAAAAAGATGGATAATCCCTCATTTTTATGACGTCACATGGCTGATTTTTGAGACACTTTGTCCACTTACATTTTAAAAGAAAAGTATTTGAAATATAGCAATGATCAATCCATAAAATCTCTGATATCTTGTAATTTACAGTTGTCAAAAAAACACAAGAAAACCAGACAAGACGTTAGGAAATGGGGAGGTCGTGTTACCCCAAACACCCCTTTGAAAAATAGATGTTGTCGATTTGCAGTAGCCCAATCGAGATTTTATTTTTTCAGTCAGGGCCCATCATTAACCTTTAAAAAAACTCTATTTCCTTTATAGCAATGACAAATAAGAAAATCATCCAAATAATTGGTGGTACAGGGGTTAAATAAATAGTATAATTGTAACCCAACAAGGATGACAACATCCATAAAAGCGAAGCTCTAAAATAAAAAGTGTCAGAACTGAATAAGCAGAATATACCGAATAAATATAAGTATAAACAAAATAATGCAAAACTTTAAAATGATAGAACAATTCTAACCTGTCCAAATAAACGAAAAGAACTAACCGTTCCGGAAGAACGGACGTATGTAAGGACCGACCCTAATTATAGAAAAGCTTCGCATTTAACAACAGATCAAATATTTTATTTCAAGATTAATTGCCTCCAAATTTTAGTGTATAGGTATTAGGAACATTAGATTCTTTTTTTAACAAGGATGACAACATCCATAAAAGCGAAGCACTGAAACGGTAGGACAAACGGACATTAACACTTATAGTGTCAGAACTGGATAATCAGAATATTAATGTATAAGAGTCGAACCAAAATTTGTTGAAAAACTGCTGGATACAGGATAATGTTTATGAACATACTTACATTTTTAGGACTTGATTATAGAGTTGCTTCGCTTATAACATTATACTTTGTTGTCCAAGGAACTAATATACCAAAAATCAGATCAATCGGATGATTAGATTACATAAAAATTTGTTGTTAAAAAAGTAAAAAAATTGACATGTTTAAAATGGACGTACGGACATTCTGGTAATGATTATAGAGTTGCTACGCTTTCTAAATCGTACCTAACTACAAAAGGAATTACCATGCAAAGTTTGAAATCGATAGTACATTCTAACATGCCTAAATTAACGAAAAAGGCTATCCGTTTGTGACGGACGGAGGGACGGACGGACCTACCCTAATTATAGAAAAGCTTCGCTTTTAAAAATATCTTTCACTTACCTATTAATGTTATAATGTAGTAAGTTGAGGGAAAGGGGGGGGGGGAGCTATTGGGGTGAACAAGTAAATTTCCACTGAAGGAAAACTCTCAAAAAAAATGCGAAGGAAGCAAAAAATTATGTGTATGCGTTTCCGCAAATATATCACATTATCAAATCGCTATATTGACAAACTACTAGTTATGATCTTGCTCTATAATTCACTTTGTCTGTCCGTCTGTCAGTCCGTAATGCTATAGGAGGAAATGTGATACAACTTGTATCCAGTATACAACTTGCTAGGTCTCTAAGTAAAGAACATGTATATAAATACGTAAAGGTTATGCGATTTTCTATTATTTATCCTTCTTTTTTATGACGACTGAACATGTGCTCTATATCTCACCCATTAATTTGTTGTGCTTCGCTTTTTATGGATGTTGGTATCCTGTTTAAAAATGAAGCTTTTCTATAATTAGAGTCGGTCCGTACATCCGTAACGGCTAGCAGTTTTCGTTAATTTAATAGGGTATAACTGTCCTATCAATTTCAAACTTTGCATGATGATTCCTATAATAGTTAGGCACGACTTAGTAAGCCCAATAACCAGAAAGTCTGTACGTTCATTTAAAATATGCCGAGTTTTTTTCTCTTTTTTGACAACAAATGTTTGTATATTAAGATAATCCTATTTATCTCATTTTTGGTATACTGATTCCTATTACAACAGGGTAGAATGTTAAAAGCAAAGCATCTCTATAATACAGTCCTAAAAGTGTAAGTAGGTCTTTAAGCAGTATCATGTATTTAAGCAGTTTTGCAATAAATTTACTTACATTTTTGTTTAGGTACTATGATAATGTTATAAATAATATGTGTAAGTGAATACACATCCCTAGAAAAAACTACATGGAGTACCCCAAGGCTCTGTACTAGGTACTATGATAATATTAAAATATGTGGTAGTGAACACTCACCCCTAGAGGAAACTGCTTGGGAAAAGAGGAAAGTGTCAGGGGTTGAGACAAAGATCAAATGTGATCGGATAATTCCACCAGAGAGAGAAGAGAGGGAGAGAGAGAGGAGAAATAAAAAATTTAACTGCATTATTTGTTTAATTTTAGTGTCTATTCATTCGAAGGGGGGGGGGATTAAAAAGACAGAAAATGAGTCTACAATCTTCTCAAAAATAGCCTTAAAACTGCCATTGGCTAAGCCGTTTAAGAGATTTTATTTGTCATTCCTATATAAAGACAGTTATAAATCCTGTAACTTTGGGATAAATTTATGTTTTATAATGTGTCGAGGTTTCGTGATTTTCAAATTAAATCTTTAACAAAAAAAGTCTGGAAATAATTTTTCTTGACAAAGCCCAAATTGTGTTAAAATTATGTCAAAAATGATCCATGTGACGTAATAAAATGAGGGAGATGAGAGGAGAAGTGGGAATGAAAATCCCTAAAAAAGAGATTATAATCCCTCATTTTTATGGGCTACGTCACATGGGCTATTTTTGACACAATTTTAATGCAATTTGGGCTTTGTCATTTTTCTTTAGAAAAATTGTGTATTTGGTAAATCATAAAGGTCTTATTTTCAATTACAAAAGTCTCATTTTATTTTCACTTTGCGTCCATATCAGAACATCATGAGTTCGTTTTTTTCAGTTTTGTGTTTGAGTTCCCCAATGATTATAAACAAAATTACCTCATCTGTAGATTATAATTAATTGTTGAAAATATTTTACAGTTTGAATCAACCAACAATATATTTTTTTTTAAAACTTTATTTATATAGTAGTTTTCTTAAAAAGAAATAATGCCAAATAAAAAATACTGACAGTCTGGTGGACAAAGTAAAGTATAACCTAACTGCTTATAAGTATAGGAATAGAGGGGGCAGTTAAATAGCTGTACCCCCACCAATTATGCTACCTTGTTGGTTCTAAGATTTGTCAGCTAAAACTTTTTAAAACTGTGTTTTCCACATTTTTTTCATGTTTGAAAACAATGCCATAAATTTAAAATTAATATGGTAGTTGCTTCTTGCATATATTTCAAAATTACTTAAATAATCTATACATTTTAAGAGTTTTTAAAAGAAAAAAACTTAAGAAACTGTGGCACTTTCTCAAATCTAAACTGCATTTATTGTATGGGTTTGTTCCAAAACCTGTACTTTTAATCATTTAAAACAACAAGATTGATTGATTGATTGATTAGCCATAGTTTCTTAGGGTTTGGACCTAAGTAACATGGAGTAGGCTAAGATGATTTGTATAGCCACTAGGGCTTTCAAGCTCCACGTTCAAGCACATTATGACTTGATCAGCTATCTCATGAGAGCTACTCATTATTACCTCATCCTCGCCGAGTTTGGCAGGTGCCCCAAACTAAGTCACCGTATTGAATGACGCTCTCCGCAGAGGAGCTTGGGACTAGGGTAGTACTAATATTACGTACGTGACTATTGAGCATCCAAACTTACTCAATAATCTCCTTCTTACACAACCAGGGGAAGTTGCGTGATTATTATTGCGAATGAGAAATTCGAGCCAACACATGGAGAATTGAACTCAAACTCTCATCGCCGTAGTTCAGTGTGCTACCACTGAGCCACGGCGCCCCTTTAAAACAACAAGGAAAATACTAAATGGTATATCGCCAAAGCTAATCTGTAAATCATAATAATTTTTGCTTATTTAAAAAAATTGTTGAAACTGATAAAAGCCTTTGTTATAGCTTTTTCAATGTTTAAAAAACATTATTATTATGGGTATAGGAAATTTTCACCAAAAAAATCTACAAAAATGGCATTAATTGATAACTGACTCATAATGACAAGATTATGACGCACAGTTATGGTCATCTGTCCAATAAATGCATATATAAAAATTAGGATGTTACATTACATTTTTATGAACTCTAATAAATTGATACTCACACTAACTAAAATACCCTCTTTACCCCATCTTCTCCTCTCCCACAGAATAAACAAATTGACCAATAAAAGATATTTATATAAGCAACCTAAATTGACGACAAATTCACCCTTGTTAATTTATCCACGTATTCTATATCCATTGTCCACTCTTTGTAAAATCAAGATAAAATGGAGATAGAAAAGAAATTGCTATCAATTTTATCAATTTATATCTAGTGTGTATTCATGGATAAAGTAGTAGGTAAGTTTTCATACTACGTTATCGTATTCGTTGGCTAAAACACTTTTGGTAATTCTATAGAAATTTATTTAGTTTCGAATTAGCCGTGTTCCAATTAATGAATTATAACTACAGAATGATAATTTTGTTTATGTTCATTGGGGATGTATAACAATTTATCGTCTATTGGTTTATCCCTAAAAAATATTGGCGAAGATATTCTATATTTTGTTTTATATATTTTATTTTAACTAGTATAGTGCTTTCCCTTAACCCTTAACGGTCGGTGGGGGGGGGGGGTCAAGTCAATTTAAGGTTCCAGGTATGATCCTGCAGTTTCTGATCCTCCAGGTCTCCAAAAATTTTTAAAAGGCTCCTGTGGCCGCAATTTTTGACTTAGAGACTTTTAAACTTAAGCTTTTCTTACATGTCTACATAACATATTAAAATTAATTTCTTAAAGATCCGCTGCCGGTTTTCCGCCGACTGCGGCGGCTGGCAGCTGCCAAGTACAGCTGCGACTGCTGAAATTTATATTTTGATATTTCTAATTTACTTAAAGATACACATTTTCTGCAAAAAATTTCTTCTAGCTTTAAAAATAAGAAAATTACAGCCGTTTGAAATTTTTAAGTAAAAAAGGACCTAAAAACAAAGGTTGTTAAATAAAAGGGTGAAGGAAGCGAGAATTGACTTTGACTTACTTTAGGTCGGAAATTCATTATCAATCAGGGGACTTGCACAAAAATTTTAGCCCTCTAGCACTAATAGGAACTGAGATTAACGTGCGGCAAAGGGCCCGACTGTTAAGGGTTAAATGCCCTAGCGAGCACAAAAAACCTCCCCCTAATTTTAAAATAAATGGAAAATAGCTACCCTGTAAATTAAATGAATAACCTAAACTAACTTAAAGTAAAACTCAAACAATAACCAGTCCTTATTTTCAATTTATTTCAAATTGAAGTGGGGGATGGACTGTTTGTTCGACTCGGCACTTTAAGGGTAAGTTAACTTATTTTTTTAAAAGTTTAGGTTAGGTTTTTTTCCAAGATTATTTCTTAGTCTTGATCATATTTTTTTTCTACTTTACCCTTTATTCCTCTGTGTGTGAGTGTGTGTGTGTGTGTGTGTGAGTAAATAAGTCAAATTGAGTTTACTTTGCTCTACTACTAATAGAAATCAGAAATCGTAAGGGATAAGACAATGGACGATAAATTGATGTACCTTCCCAATTATGATAAACTAAATTGCCACTTCTGTAAAATTACCGGTTGAGTAGTATGGACAGTGTTATTTTGAACCTATCAATCAAGAATAAAATATAAGTACCCAATGTTTTCAAGGCAACGAAAAAGAAAATGTTGTATTAAAACATTGGGTACCAGAATAATTTACAGTACCAAGTATTCACTATTATGGTATTCGTGGATTTATTAAAGTTTTTTTGCGGATTTAATTGCACACTATAAAAAATCAATATTGATGTTCATTACTTGATATTAATCTGTTTCTTAATGAATTCAATCACAAAAACTAAATTGTTTATTATAAGAGAAATTAAAATGATCATGAAATTCTTTTAATTTGTTTTCACAACAAGGGCAAATATGTCGAATGGTATAGAAATCTAAACATTTTCAACTTTCAAATGTGACAATGCTGTTAAAAAAAAAACAAGAATGACAACATTCATAAGTAGCGAGATTTAAAGAACATTTGTTTAAATCAAGAAATACGAAAATTTTCTACCGCATTTTTATTATTTTTACATTTCTAAATATTTAAATTTTGTAGCATGACTGACTGACCGACAGACAAAGTAAATCAAATACTGAATTAGCCGTTTATCTTGAATAACAGCTGAGAAAATCTAATTTCCCCTATAGCATTACGGTGTGACTGTGGTCGGGCGGATAAAGAGAATCATAGAGTAGATAAGCTCATAATAAATGTTTAATGTCCAGATTATCTATTGAAGTTTAGTTTGATAGACACACAGGCAAATTTAAAATGATAAACAAGGATGACAACATCCATAAAAGCGAAGCTCTGAAACGGTAGAACAGACGAATATTAATCTTGTAGAGTGTCAGAACTGAATATGCAAAATATAAATATAAAAGTTTTGACAAAATTATACGTATATTTGTTGAAAAACTTCTTAAATACAGAATACTGTTTAAGGACATACTTACATTTTTAGGACTTGATTATAGAGATACTTCGCTTATTATTTAGTTCCTTGTTGTATTAGAAATCAGTACTCCAAAAATCATATCAATCGAATTATTTGTTCATAAAAATTTGTTGTTAAAAAGTTAAAATCAACATGTTTAAAATAGACGTACTGATATTCTGTTAACGATTATAGAGTTGCTACGATTTTTAAATTGTACCTAACTACTACAGGAATCATCATGCAAAGTTGGAAATCGATAGGACAATTTTAACATGCCTAAATTAGCGTAAAAAGCTATCCGTAACAGACGTACGGACGGACCTACCCTAATTATAGAAAAGCTTTGCTTTTAAAAAGATTAATTGAGAAAATATTAAGATAAAATATATCATTAAATGTCCTATTTCTCTGTGTTTTAAGCTTTTCAAAAATTTCAGAACAAAGAATGATTTATAAGTAAGACAAACGAAGAAAAATGCATAGGTGCTTTCCATCAAAGTTACTAGCGAGTAAATAATCCTTATCCCATTAAGAATGGGTTTTGATATGATAGACAGCTTTCTGCGTATAGTAAAATGAAAAATATAAGATTAATTCTAATTTGTTAGCCCGAGTGTTCTAAGACCCGGGCTTCAAAATTAGTATTAATATCATGATTTTAATTCAACTATCAATGGAAATTTGTCTATGATATGATTCATCATTTTTAAAAACGATTCAAATCCAGCGGTTATTAATAGGTTTCGAATCCATACTGGAAAACAGGGACGTCCAAAGAGAGCCCCCCTCTAAAGGAGTGATTATTTTTTTAATTTTACCCCCCCCCCAAAAAAAAAAAAAGCTTGGACCCCATTGCTATATAATATAATAAAGATTACCCCTCAAAAATAAAAAAAATTTTACCCCCCCCCCCCCAAAAAAAAAAGCCCAGGGTATTAATCAAGGTAACAAACAACCAACTCTTTGATTTCACGTCCTTTGTTTGAAAGTCTTTAGATTTAACGCTGAGTTGAGCCGAGATTCGATCCCTTCACTTCCCTGACGACGAGCGGATGCTCGCTCCGAATAAAGCTACTGTCGCGGGTTTGGAAAAAATTATTTGTTCTAAAATTTGTAAATCACACAATATTTTAATTTGGTTAATTACAAAAAAAAGGAAAAATAGAAAGTACTAAGTATACTAGCGTCTACGCGCATAGAGGTCTCTAAGAGCAAATGGGGTGGAGGTGGTAAGTTGTCTCTCCCCCCCCCCCCTCTCCATTTAATTAAAGTTTTTGTCTTAACAAATTATTTTGACATAACTTTGATATTTGTGGTCTGATTTTAAAACAAGGATGACAACATCCATAAGTAGTGAAGCACCAAAAAAAGCACACAGAGATTTTTTGCTAGAATAAAAACTTAAAAGTAGGTTTATTGGATAAAAAAATGACGATACATTTCTCACAAATATGGGGAAATATGTAAAAAAAAGTTCTAAAAGAGCTACCTGTCTTTTCATCTTTGAACACAAAAAAAAACCTTAGAACAATAGGAAACTTAATTTTGATACTGTAATGCACAAAAAAATTTAAAATCGCAACAAAAACACCAAAGATATGGGGAAATATGAGAAAAAGATAAAAATAGCTTAAAATATGCTAAAAAGCCGAGGATGTTTTCTTAGAACTATGGAAAATTTTATTTGATATCCTTATATGGAATTTTTTCTGACCAACAACACCAAAGATATGACATAAACTGTAATAAACATAAAATAGCCTAAAACCTGCTAAAAAGCAGTCCGACTGCCAAAGATATTTTAATCAATTTTAATGATGTAAATTTTTACAAGAAGTTTCAGCTATCTATCTTAAATAGTAGCCGAGAAAATGACATTTCCCCCCTTTTGGTGTCTAACGGACTGACACTCAGATGAACATTTCGAATTATAGAGTAGATTCGCTACTAAAAATATTTGTGTAATAAGATCAATTTCATTGGGGGGGCGATTTGTGGCGTCTTGTAATACGTCATACCAGGAAGTTATTTTTGGTGCAGCAAGACGGAAACCCCTATTTATCATATTTTCTTAAATTCTTAAATTCTGGAATCTGTAAGACAGCTCAAAATTGCACAAAAAAAGACGTCATACAATGAAATAACCAATGAGAGGCGAGTATGTATTTTATCATTGTAGGTATTATCCTCTTAGAATTTTTTTTTTTTTCAATATTGAAAATTGGAGTACCCCCCCCCCCCCCCCCCCCGACAGCGAACTATGGACTCTGGCCGCAGCGCTCGGCTCCCTAGCCTGCCTAGCCGCAGCGCTCGGCCCCCTTGCCTGCCTAGCCGCAGCGCTCGGCCCCCTTGCCTGCCTAGCCGCAGCGCTCGGCCCCCTTGCCTGCCTAGCCGCAGCGCTCGGCTCCCTAGCCTAAAACCTAACCTAACCTAAAATAGTTGTTCGTCGGTAGTCGGGGGGGGGGGGGGGGGGGGGAAGGGGTACAAAATTGCAAAAATTGAAAAAAAAATTCTAAGAGGATAACGCCCAATGTATACTGGCCTCTCATTGGATAACTTTATTGTAAGACGTCATTTTTTTGGTGCCATTTGCGCTGTCTCAAATCTGTGAATAAATTTTTATTTATCTTTGTAAATTACAAAAAAAACAGTAAAAAGAGAAAGTGCTAAGATTCAATGTCAGTTCGTTTACTACTGTGATCATGACAACACCTAGCTTTGTGAGTATTCAAGTTGTTTCGCCCCTAGCCTGTAGTGAAGGGCGTAAGAAGGTCAAGAAAAATAGCCTAAAACCAACCCAAGACATTTAAAAAACGTCTTTAAAATTACAACCAATTTAGACTGGAAATTGACGAGATGTTTTTCTTCAAACAAAACCAATGAGAGGCGAGTATATAGTTTACCATTAGTCAATTTCAATGTATACTGGTCTCTCATTGGATAACTTTATTGTAAGACGTCATTTTTTTGGTGCCATTTGCGCTGTCTCAAATCTGTGAATAACATTTTCATTTATCTTTGTGAAATACAAAAACACAGTATAAAGAAAAAAGGCTAAGATTCAATGTCAGTTCGTTTACTACTGTGATCATGACAACACCTAGCTTTGTGAGTATTCAAGTTGTTTTGCCCATAGCCTTTAGTGAAGAGCGTCGGGGGTGAGGAAAAATAGCCTAAAACCAACCCAAGTCATTTAAAAAACGTCTTTAAAATTGCAACCAATTCAGACAATTTCCGAGATATTAAATACTTCAAATAAAACAATTTTACTTTATACTAGCGGCTATGCCCCTTGAGACAACATTTAATTTATGTTTTTTTTTAAGTGTGTGTGGGTAATTTTATCCAGGGGCGATTTCTCTCGGGAGGGCTGTGGTACCTTCCTCCAAAATAGTTGCAAACCTTCCAATGACCTATATTAAGCTGTAAACTGTAAAGGAGAACCGTATTGGTTCAGCAGTTAAGGACTACAGGCTGAGATCTTTTTTATTATAAGGATATATTTTTAGTAGCAAAGCAATTCACAATGTCTGTCTGTATATCCATGTGTCTTTTTGAAACCTTATAAGGAATAATGTGATTTTCTCGGCTTCTATTCAAGATAGACATATGAAACTTCAATTCAATATTCCTATAATTAAGTATGAGAAATCCAATTTTGTCTTAACAAATTAAGGATGACGAGCAGATATGCTACAAATTAAACTACGGTCGCAAGTTGGAAAAAACTATAAATATTTTTTTCTTACTTTGAAATCTGTGAATCACATAATATTTTTATTTGGTGATTTACAAAAAAAAAAGCAGGACAACTAGAAATTTAATTTTAAAAATCGTCTTAAAAATTGCAGCCAATTCAGACAAGAAATTTCCGAGATATTTATCTTCAGACAAAACGTTAAGTTAAAAAGGATTTTATCATAGTAATGCAGTGCCTATGATTTATATTTTGTAACCTACTCTGTAATTCGAAATGTTCGTCTGCATGTATAATAAACTCAATTATTGGTTTTTTTTAACCTGGAACTTCCGCTCTTTGAGCAAATTAATCTTGATTTAATTCTATCTTATTACCCCATTTATACAAAATTGTCTTTGATACAATGAAATACTATTGTGTTGTTATTGTATCAACATAAGAATGTAATCATTAAATTGCTGTGTCAACCTTGATTTCTTTTTATAACCCCACTTATCCAATCATAAGACATAGAATACAGTTTTTTGTCTCAATTTTTAATTAAGATTGAGTTTTTCATTTAAGATTTTAGATTTTTAGATTTTTTACATAGGTTCAAGGCTGGTTTAAGTTATGTTACATTTGGATTCAGGTCTTGGGATGTTTTTAGATCATTTTTTAATCATTTTTCTTGGTGATTATTTGATCACATGTCAGTGAATTAAAACAAAAATAAAGATGGGAGATGAGCTTCAGGAGTGTATAATACAGACAATAATGGGGGTATTTGATTCTTGGGGGTTGGATACACCCCTTAGGTATCCAATACCTATTAAATCATCATTCTTAAAAAAAAAAAAAAAATTATAGATAGATGGATGATTTTTTAGATTTTTTAATTTAGGATCATGCTAACCGCTGAACCTATATGGTTCTCCTTTATAGGGTAGCTTCTCATAGATGCTGGAAAGGTTTATAAATGTATTGGGGGAGGGTACCACCACCTTTCCAAGAGAAATCGCCACAAGAAAAAATGCTCAACCCCTTTCAAATTTTTTTTTTTTTTTAAAGCTAAGATTAAAAAGGGGGGGAGGGGAGCTACCTAATTTTTTTTCTTTCAATTCTAAATGGATGGATTGGGTTAATGAATTCAACTCAACCATCCTCAAGTGCCTCTAGAGGCCTCTTGAGGCCTAGCCGCTATTTCTTTTAATAATGTTACAAGTTCTCTGTGCATGTGTCTTTGTGTGTGTGTGTCTGTACCTAAATTGGATGAATTTATATGGTTCTCCTTTATAATGTAGCTGCTACTCATTAGTCCTGTTAATGTTTATAACTATTTTAGGGAAGGGCACTACCACTCTTCCAAGAGAAATCGCCCCTAGCAGATAATTATCCCCTCCCAAAACATAATTTTTACTTTTTCTTTTTACAACAAAAATAAAAAATTGGGTTGTTGAATTCAACCCTTCCCCCTTCTCAAGTACCCCTAGAGGCCTCTTAATTACGATTGTTAATTATCCTTTGGCTACATGTTTTACTAAATTTAGGTTTGTTTGATGCTGTATGTTGGAGGCAGCTTATCCTGCAATAGTTTGTTCTATCCAGCTTATCATTCAGGTAAGATTTGTTTCAATCCGATTTAGAAGAACATGCCCTATATCTGCAAGCTACTATAGACTAGTAGTTTCCCTGAAAGTTCCTAGTTAAGCCCTTATTTACAATTCATTTTGATAATAAGGGGGAAGGTTTCTTTGATCCCTAGACACTCCCTCATTGTTATTTTAAAGTTTAAGGAGGCACACAGTAATTAATTTTTAAAGGCTGACATCAAGGAGAAAGAAATTTAGGAAAACCAAAAGCTTATCATTACTAAATAAGAGGAAATGTTCAGTTTTCCTAGACTGTCTGAGCCACCAATCCCACAATCAATTAAAATAACTTATTGAAAATATGTTTGTTGTCCATGCAGTTTGAATTGTAGTTTAAATAAATTTAAGTGAAATTTCCAGTTAATAAGATATCATATTCTAAAAAGACAAATCTAATTGTAATTTGTTTAGAATTAGAATATAATAAAACAGAAGAGACTGCAAGATTAGATTACGAGGATAGAAAGTCAAGAGAACCTGGTGAGATATATTCACATTTTTGTTATTCTAAAGTATATTCAATATATTTCTCTCTTTACCCCAAGGAGTGATAAGATGTCCCACCCCGGGCCTCTCCCCCTCATTTTTATTGAAGCCCAAAGTCTATACCTTGGAAACTTAAAGATATATCAACAGTATTTACTAAAGCCATAAGATCAGGGCCTACACTATTATACCTGGACCCTAAAATCTTGAATATATTAGAATGTACTACTATGGGACATATTAGTATTTTGGTAACATAAAATGCTTTAATAAAATAAATAATGCAATATATTCTATAGGCACATTTAAAAATATACCTAGATTTACCTAGGTTTTGGATGGCACCACCTGTAGCCGCCAGGTTTAATGGATCCATATATATGTATATATATATATGTGTGTGTGTTTAGAAATAATCAAAGCTGCTTGTAATGGAAATGGATCAACTGAAGTTATTATAGAGTTACTGGATGCTGGAGCTAATACTGAAGAGAGAAGTTTGAGTGGTAGCTTTCATGGTAGAAATTTAAGATTTTGTTCTGTAATAACTATATTGACAGAATAATAAAAATCTATAAATATTTTTGTCATATTTTAAACAAAATTGCATGTATTACTGTATTATACTTGATTATGCATAGTCTAATAGTTGTAAAATATTTTTTTAATAGCAAATATTTTTCTATTAACACACAACATAATTACAAAGCAGATATATTTTAAGTAACCTATTTACTTCAGTCAATAACACTTTTAGTTCTAATTTTTGGCTTTATTTTAACTTATGTTAATAAACAAGCCATTGTTGCTTTGATTCAATTTCTTTCTTTTTATTCAAAATTTTTTATGTTCATAGGTATATTTTTTTAGGTTATAGGTCAATTGATTATGAAACAGTAAACAAAACAAGTCTTATTTGTGCAACTGAAAATAAAAATCTAGAATTAATCAACCTACTTCTACAATATGGTGCAGATGTCAATGCAAAGGATTCATCAGGTTAGTAAGATATTATTTACTGCAGTACATGATTAGTATTTTTTCCAATAAATCTCTACACTTAAAATACAGAATGGGTTTTGGCTGTCCATCAAGCTCTGATAAAAGACTGGCACAATTTTTATTTGAGTATTAGTTGTGTTCGTTTAACCCAAACTGCCTTTTAAGTTACATTTAATCCTGGGCTGTAAAGAACAAAATAGATTTTTTCAATAATTTTTATAATTGACATTTATAGGAGTTTTTCCAACCCTCATATCAGAAATTTCAATATCATACTACACTAGCTAGAAGCAAAATTATAGTCTTACACTGGGCACAATGTTTGAATGGAAAACTGATTAAATTTTAACAATAAAAATACACCACTTTTCAAAGTCACATTTCTGACTGCTGAATTTTCTAAAGCTGGAGGCTTCAAATTTGGGGTATTGGGTAAACTTGTGGCAGTCTTTCAGAAGTAGAGCGGTGTATTTCCTGCAGGCTTCCTTTAATATCATTATTATAGTTAAGTGATCAGTGATTAACTCAAAAATGGAACATTCATATATCTACATATATCCAGGAGAGACCAGTCTTATGAAGGCAACACAGAATGAGGACATAGAGGTTTTAAAGATTCTTTTAAAGCATGGAGCTGATGTCAACTCTAAAGATGGGATGGGTGAGTAAAATAATATCATCATCAATTTAGTGGAGTATGAAGACCTTTGTCTATGAGGAGGGGGGGGTGTGATGAAAATTTTGGCCCACCCCCTTTAATCTTTTTTGGGATTGGGCATTTTATTAAATATACAAATTTTAAATAAGAGGGTTTCAAGGGGGGGGGGGGGTTGCTTGATTTTTGGCATGCACATTAGTTAGAACTTTTTGTCATGTGGTGTTACAAAATTGTAACACAACCCCAATCCCAACAGTAGGGTAGATATACCTAAAAAACCTTGTTTTTAATTAGTGATAACAAGAAAATATACCTTTATTTTATTGTGGGGGGGGGGGGGAGATATTTAAAACTCAACATGACTGATTAAATTTTAACAATAAAAATACACCACTTTTCAAAGTCACATTTCTGACTGCTGAATTTTCTAAAGCTGGAGGCTTCAAATTTGGGGTATTGGGTAAACTTGTGGCAGTCTTTCAGAAGTAGAGCGGTGTATTTCCTGCAGGCTTCCTTTAATATCATTATTATAGTTAAGTGATCAGTGATTAACTCAAAAATGGAACATTCATATATCTACATATATCCAGGAGAGACCAGTCTTATGAAGGCAACACAGAATGAGGACATAGAGGTTTTAAAGATTCTTTTAAAGCATGGAGCTGATGTCAACTCTAAAGATGGGATGGGTGAGTAAAATAATATCATCATCAATTTAGTGGAGTATGAAGACCTTTGTCTATGAGGGGGGGGGGTGTGATGAAAATTTTGGCCCACCCCCTTTAATCTTTTTTGGGATTGGGCATTTTATTAAATATACAAATTTTAAATAAGAGGGTTTCAAGGGGGGGGGGGTTGCTTGATTTTTGGCATGCACATTAGTTAGAACTTTTTGTCATGTGGTGTTACAAAATTGTAACACAACCCCAATCCCAACAGTAGGGTAGATATACCTAAAAAACCTTGTTTTTAATTAGTGATAACAAGAAAATATACCTTTATTTTATTGTGGGGGGGGGGGGAGATATTTAAAACTCAACATGGGCATGTTAAACCAAATATTTTTGAGATATTTCGATTTTAAAAAAGATGTTTTTATTGTCAAAATGCAAATAGTTACTTGCATTCCAACTTTATGCCTAAAATAAGCTTTACATTTTGCTTATAGCTGATATAATTTTATATTGAAATTTCTATCATAAGTACTAAAAAAGTTGGTTTTGTTTAAGCTGTTAAATGGAAGGCAGCTGCCCCAAATGCCACCTTCAGTTAGCACGCCACTGATCATCATATTATATTCCATCCATATATCTATCTTTATACATATTTATCTCTGTGTGTATCTATAAATAAAGCCTAAACTAAATAACAAAATATATATATATAATAAATCCAATATGTCTATATATCTAGGAATGAACATTCTTATGAAGGCTGCATCTAAGGATAACACAGACATGCTGAAGATTCTTTTAGAACATGGAGCTGATGTCAACTCCAGAAGTGATCAATATGGTGAGTTACATACTATTATTGTCACAATAGTTTTCTATCCATCATTCTATATACCTATAATTAATCAAATTTTATTGTAACAGAATAGTATCATTATGAAACATTAAATCACATCTCTGTGTATCTTAATTCCTAAAACTGTTATGTAACCAATATTATAAGACGTCGAATTTATATAAAACGTCAAAAAAAAAACAATATGGCTACCAAATTTGGTAATGTATTATTTACTTACAAACAAAATAGTAGAAATAATTTAGGGTTAAAATTAATCTAACAATTTTGAATCAAACATATAATATGTTTCTATTATTTCATTGCTTACTGAATAGTTTCATGACCTATATATATGGTTCTATTCTTTCTAGAAGGTCTCACCAAAAAAATTAGTTTTCATAATATACATGCATCAGGGATAAGGGATGGGAAACGTAGGAAAATATTATTTCAGGCCTATTTCAAGCCTAGGCCTAATAAACCAGTTTTGGGATGGCGCAGTGGTTCATCCTAAACGCTAATGAAAAAGCTGTGTGTGTGTGTGTAGATAAAGTATAGAATCAAATTCAGGTAGCTAGTTTAAAGTAAAATAATTAATAATATATTATATTAATGGCTTTTGTTAAAATAAAGTTTTTTTCTCTCCCAAAATTTTTTTATCTTTTACTTTGGTAATTTAAACTGTCAGAAAGCTATCGTTGGGTTTCCCTCAGACAGATTTTAGTTTGTATTATTTGCATTTTTATTAATGAGTAAAAATTTTATTTGAAAATTTCATTGCTAATTAAAATTCAAAATAAATAAATAAATATGCACTTGGGTAACATTCTATCAAGTTCTTTGGATACTATAATGTAATGATATATCTGTACTAGGGTTGGGCCGGATATCCAGTGTGGCTGGATATCCGGCAATATAATCTTTTATATTTTACAACAAAAATCTCTGTTTTTTTTATCTTAAATGGCTGTAATTTTCTTATTATTGAAGATAGAAGAAAAATTTTTTCTGAATATGTTTATATTTATATAAATTTTATATTAGAAATCTCAAAACATAAATTTTGGCGGTGGCAGCAGTACTTGGCAGCTGCCAGCTGCAAACCGACGGTTTGCAGGTAAACGGCAACGGATTTTATGAAATTGTAATATGTCATAAAGATATATAAAAAAGTTTAAAATTTGAAATCTTCATGTAAAAATTTGCGGTCACAGGAACCGTTTAAAGATTTCTGGAGACCTGGAGGTTCAGGACTTGCAGGATTATACCTGGAACCTGAAATCAACTTGAACACCTATATTACATATGAGGATGTACGACTATAGGAATTTTTTAGTATTAGATAACATGAAATGCTTTGTTTAAGTAAAAAAATATTTTTACTTTTTACCTGAATGACCTTACCAGATTTGCTGGCATCCCATGCCCGCCAGGAAGGAGGTATTAAAAAAATTTCAACTCTCAGTTATGTGTCATACCCATATTTCGAAAGTCACTTAGTTAAAGCCCTCTACCTTTTATACACAGAAAATGGGATAGAAAAAAACAGAGGGGGGGGGGGCAGGCATTCAATGCCACATTCCCGCCCATCCTCCAACCGTTAGGGGTTGATATTACAGATTGAGAGAAGTAATAGTTCATTAGATTTATTTGCTAAGGAGAACGATCATTCAATACTTACTTAATTTTTAAGTTTTAATCTTAATTTTATCCTATTATACAAATTAGTAAGCTTTTTTTGTCTGTAGCGAAGGATCTCGCTAACCGCTGAACTGATATGTTCTCCTTTAGAGTGAAGCTTCTTATAGGTCCCAGGGCGGTTTTAGGCTGTTTCATTTTTATAAAAAAAGTCGTTGTAAGGTTTAAAATTATTTTTCTGCACTTTATGTCCCTTCTAATATCCCTAGATACTAGGGACGCAGTTGCTAGTATAATATAAAACACTAGTTTATGAAGAAATTTTTTTTGCAGGTATAGTCCTCTTTGTGGCAACTACCCTTAAGGAGCGATTATTCGTATTTTCAAAGTAGCTTTCCTCCTATTTCTAGCCCCTTGCGGGGGACTCTAACCTTGCGGGTTAAATTGCCTAACCCTGCGGGGCAATCACCTAACCAAATATAACCTAACCTAACCTAAAATAACCTATTAAAAGCAATTTTAAAAATACAACGAATCGCCCCTTAAGGTGCTTTGCCACAAAAGGGACTATATCCTTTTTTGATACTTTAATATGTAGTAATTTGGCCGGTTATCCGGCCGGATATCCGGTAATTTGGCCGGATAACTGGATATTTGCCGGATGTCTGGCGTTTGCCGGATATCCGGCCGGTTACCAGATAACCGGCATTTGAAATCAGCCGGATATCCGGTATCCGGCCAAAAAAATATCCGGCCCAACCCTAATCTGTACTGTGTTGTATTGTACAAAAATTAGGGTTAAGGTGTTGTATCAATTCCGTATTAAATTTTTAAAATTCAAAATACAACATCTAATTTATAAACTACCAAATGAAAATTCATAGCTACCTTCTTTCCAAAAAAATAATCAAGTTATTTTTGTTTTTTCTATATGGCCCTTTTTCAATGTTTAACTCTAAGCAGATTCAATAATTAAACTAATGTGATCTAACACCATTTATATTTATTTTTTCGTAGCAGACAAATCATTATTTTTTTTAGAATTGTCTGCTTCTAAAATTTCCGCCAATTGGTGATTGGTTGATACAAAACAAGCCTAAATCACAGAACACTATTGGTTTAGAGCGGTAGGCAATATAAGCCGTCCGCCAGTAAGGTCATTAAATTAGGCAAATGGTAAAAGTTGCATTATCCCTTTCAAAACCAGGCCCAGACATAATTTATGGCCAGGTTTCCTATCCCTTATCCCTGACATGCATAAAGGAACTAAAATATAAATTCATAGTGGTGTCTGTAGTACTAAAATCCTTCATTTCATTAGAAAATAATAATTGTCAAACTAAAAATAAGGTCAAAACATTGAGAAAACAAAACTAAACAATTAGTGATTTCAACTACCATCTGGTGTCAAAATCAGTAACTATTTGATCCATTTCCTTTTTAAATTTATATAAGATCATTTTAATGCGTCCTTATTTATCAATATGTCATTTAAATTATTTAATTAATAAAGATGACTTATTACAAATAAAGGATGTTTTGATTCCACATTATTTATTTTATTTACTGTGACATTAATATGTAATTCTATAACATATATTAATATGTGGGAAAAATAGAATATGACGTATTGAAACAACCTTAATTTTTATATTTAATCAGGCAATAATTTGTAATTTCTTTTTTAAAGAAAAATAATGGCAAAAAATAACAATTAAGGCCATATTAATAAGTCATTTTCTTTAAATACATCACAAAAAAGACGTATTGAAAATTAACAACATGTCAATGCAACCTTTCTAAAGAAACAAAACCACTTTAGTAGATGCAATGACTGGATTCCTAAATGGAGGAGTGACCAGTCTTATGCAGGCAGCAAAGTATGGTAACACAGAAACAGTGAAGATTCTTTTAGAAAATGGAGCTGATGTCAACTCTAAGGATGAAGAGGGTGAGTTATATACTATTATTGTCAAAATATTTTTCTCTTCGTCCATCTAAATATCTATAATCAATAAAATTCTATTGCAACTGAAGTTATCATTATGAAACACAGTTTATTAAGATATTGGCTGTGTTTATTTATACTCAGATTAAGTTTTAACAAAGACCTTATTTTTGAAGATTTATGAATTCGAAGGTTGTGCAAAAAATGTGCATGTCTCTAAAATTTAAATTCCGCGGCTTGTGTTAGTAGTAGAAAAATGTTATGCTTACCCTTATGCTATCTAGGACAGAGCAGTCTTATGAAGGCAGCACAAAATGGTAACACAGAAACAGTGAAGATTCTTTTAGAAAATGGAGCTGATGTCAACTTGGAAGATAATTATGGTTAGTTACATAAATCATTATCACATTATCTATTTATATATTCAATCCATCTATCTATCTCTATACATTTATATCTGTGTATCTATAAATATATTATAAGCAACAAAATACATAATATAAATGTAATATACTTTAATTAAGGAAGTACCAGTCTTATGCAGGCAGCAAAGAGTTATTTATATTATAATTTTGATAACAAGACAGCTACAGTTAGGATTCTTTTAGAACATGGAGCTGATGTCAACACTATGGATCAAGAAGGTAAGTTACATAATTGTCACATTAACTATACATAATATATATATCCTCTATCTCAGGGGCGTCCAAGCTTTTTATTTTGAGGGGGGGTAAATCGTTTTTGTTGAGGGTAAAATGGCGCGCGAAACGCGCCGCAAATTTTTTTTACCCCCTCCAAAAAATTTTACCTCGGGGGTAAAATTTGCTTGGGGGGGTTAATTACCCCTCCTGAAACCTGTTGGCAGGGGTAAATTTAGTTTACCCCCCAAAAATTTACCCCCAGGTTAAAATTTTTGGGGGGGTAATTTAAATTTTATTAAATATATAGTATTAAAAATTTTTTTTATTAGAGATTTTTTATTTTGGGGGGGGGGTATTTACCCCCCAAAATTGTTTGGGGAGGGTAAATACCCCCTCCTAAATGGTTGGGGGTGCCTACGGCACCCCCAGGGTAGGGGTAAATTTTAAATGGGGGGAGTAAAATGAAAAAAAATTTGGGGGTGATCACGGCACCCCCAAAATCGTTTGGGGGGGGTAATTGCCCCATTACCCCCCCCTTGGACGCCTATGCTCTATCTATAAATGTCTATACATTCATCTGTATCTATGTATAAATATACTCTAAACAACAAAATGTATATTATAAATCCAATATGTCTAGTTATTTAGGAAGGACCAGTCTTATGAAGGCAGCAGCATATGGTAACACAGAAACAGTGAAGATTCTTTTAGAACATGGAGCTGATATCAACACTAAGAATCAGGAGGGTAAGTTACATACTAATACATCTATAATAAAATGTTATGGAGTAATGTTATTAGAAGATATAAACAGACCAACAAATAATGTTCTATATTAATCCTTATACTAAAGTAACAGGATGTTTGTCTGTCTGTGTGTCTGTGTGTACCGAAGGATCTCGCTAACTGCTGAACCGATCGGGTTCTCCTTAACAGGGTAGCTTCTCATAAGTCCCGGGAAGGTTTATAACTATTTTGGGGGAGGGTACCACCACCCTATCAGGAGAAATCGCCCCTAGAAAAAAATTACCCCTCTCGAAAAAGAGACTCCAACGAAACATAAACCAATTATTTCCGTAACTAGATATTTTAAATAAAAAAAAACATTCAAAGTGCCACTAGAGGCCTCTAGGGGCGTAGCCGCTAGTATTAAATTAAAGAAGAACAATAAATCAATAAATTTTAAAAAGCCAATTGTATAGATAAAAGACATTAAGTGTCTTATCATCAGTACATAAGAGATGTAAATGAAGTGCACCTAATAATATTACACTATCTAGGACTATTAAGAAATATTATGTTCTTCTGTGTCTTTTTCCAGGAATTTCATAATCAGAAAGGGGAATCACATAAATTTTTAATTTTTTTTTTGTTAAAATCAAAGTTATTATTAATTCTAACATTAATGTATCTAGGTATGACAGCACTAGATTTAGCAAAGAATATGCCTATAAGAGATAACAGCGGAAGTAGTGTAGCAGAAGTACTGAGAGAAAATGGTAAGCCTTTACTTAATTTCCTTCACTTTATCCAAGCTTTTAATTTTGGGGCTCTCCGTGCTTGCACTTTTTTTAGATTTCATGACTATTGTATAAATCCATACATAAAAGTAACAGGGTTTTTGTTAGTCTGCTGAATTTTTTTAACATTTTTCTTTTTAAATCTAAATTGAAAACCTATGATCAACTCACTCCCCCCCCCCCTCCACCAAACAACAAGTGCCTCTAGGAGCATAGCAGCAATGTATAAAACTTTTGCTGTAACTCGGAACTGAATCATTACAATGGTTGACAGGATCTTGAAGGACAGACAGATATCCCTTTCTATCTGATATAAACACAAATTCTAATTTCAATTAATATTTTAGGAGCTAAGAGAGGATCTGAAGTTGATTAAAGTTTTAAAAGCTGTTGGAGGTAAAATATTTTCTCTTATTCATTTGAATCCAGTGGATAGGAACCAGTTCTCATCCATACAAAAAAAAAACTATGTCTAGCATTGTATCATATCTAGCTTTCTACGAATATAAAAATGTACGAGGTGCTGAAGGCACGGGCTAAAAAACTGGTTTTAATCTTATAAATGTACATTCTATATACTCGAAAAGCAGTTTATAATACGATGAAAGTTATAACTATTCTTGTATTCATTTGAAACATAAATAACAAGAGGATTAGAACTGGTTCTCATTCATACAAAAAATGATCTAGCATCATATTATATCCAGTTTTCTGCAAATATAAAAATGTATAATAATAAGACTAATTCAAGTATTTTTAGCCTGAGCCCTCAGCATCTCAGGGCTTAAAATAGTTTTAATCATATAATTGTACATATCCACTGAAAGATGTTTATAATACAATGCAAGAAATAACTATTGTTTAATCATGCAAAAAGAAGGTTAAAATGCACACTGTTATGAAAGCATACTAAGTGATTAATAGACTTAAGCTTGCATTGTTGTCAAGATAACTTGTATTAATCCATTTCTATATAAAATCACTCATCAATTTAGAATAAGTATTATATAAATAGGTAGTTCTGTTACATTTACCAAAAATACAGATTTTGCCCATTCTATCTATCGAAATAATTGTATACAGCCATATATTTATCTATTTATTTCATTACATCTCTGGTTATATATTCACTTTCTATCCAACAAAATCGAGAGTAAATCTCTAAAGTTTATCATAAAGTTTATCATATTAATTCATAATCCTCAATGATTATGTCAGATGATTAATGATTACCTATTCTTATCTCTCTATGCTATAAATAAATTTGTCTCTATTTCTTTCATCTAATTATGTCAATTATATCTGTTTATAAATCTTTAACTGATATAGTAATTAACTTTGTATTTTCAGTTTAGAATTGCTTTGGATGATTGGATTTTATTACCTACCTACAATATTTTATTTTTAAATAACTGTGTTTTTTTGTTTGTAAATAAATTATTACAATTGATCATGATTTTATTTAATACAATACCCATATTTGCGACACATTTTGTCCCATCCCCCAAGAAAATAGCCTAAAAACACCAAAGGACCAGTAGTTATATTCTCTGAAGTGTAGAATCCAATCAATTTAGTGGTTACTGAGATATTAAGGGACAGATGGACAGAAAGATAGACAGACGGACAGACATCATTCTACTTTGTATTATAGAAAAATGTCTATAGTTGAACTCGAGTTTTCCAAGCATTAAATGTTTAAAACTCATAGTAGTTCAACAATACTAATTAAACTCTCATTGACCAAAACAAAAAGACTATTTGTTTATGGATGAATTGAGTTTTTCATTTCATGTTGATATTTTATCTAGATTGAAGTAATTAATCTTGATTTAAAAAAAAACATAATATAGTAAATTTAAGAAAACTTTGTTTCAAAGAATTTGATTGCAGCAGCACTTCCTTAGTGTGTTCTAATATAAAAACTAAAATTGTAAACATTTAACCCTTTTTAACATAATGACAACCATTTAGAAAATATGAAGCTAAGTAGATATATAGAGTAGATGTTTATTGATTTGGAAAGTCCTGAGAAAAAAAAACAGTTGTCTATCTAGCAAAGCAGAGGAGCAAAACAAATTTTTACCAAGCAATGTAAGTCAAATTGGTATAAGTATTTTTCACAAAACTTTTCTTATTTGAAAAGCTAACAAATTCATGTTTCACCATACTATTTCACACACAGACGGACAGCCACGCAGACATTTTAAATCATAGAGTAGTTTCACAACACAAAGGGCCATTAAGAAAATTATAAAATTATAAATTTAACATATATTTTATATCTATGATGGAAGGAGTTAGTTGCAAACAATGATAATATCCTCAGTAAGCAAGACTTAGTAAAGTAAGGAGAATGTATTTAAAAAGTAGATTCCCATTGCTATATAGGGGCACTTGAGGAGGAGAGAGTCGAATTTAATAACCCAATTTCTTATTTCAAAAAAAATAAAAAAATTTGGTGGGGGCGAAATTTTTTGGGGGGGGGGGGGGATGCCGGGCTCCCCCCCTCATTTTTAATATTAGCTAAAAAAATTTAATTTTTTTTGGGGGGGGGGACTTTTCATTCCCATATAAACAACCCCTTAAATAGTGGATGTAAATATTCATTTATTTCCCGGAGGTAGTCATTTTTAGAAGATTTTTAATTTTTTTTGGAAGATTTTAGAATTTTTATTAATTATTAAAAGAAACTTGATATCAGGGATATAAATGATCATAGCTGGGAAATAAATGAAAATTAAAAACCAAAATTAAACCACATTTTAGCATAAAAAAATGAGTTTTTTGTTTAAATGAGAATGATATTCCTGTCCAGTTTTTTGTTTAGGAATGAATATTTCTTACCCTCGTGAATAAACGATGACCTATCGGTCCATCATTTATTCCCTCGGGTAAGAAATATTCATTCCTAAACAAAAAACTGGACAGGAATACCCCATTTCCCCCCAAGAAAATAGTTATAAACCTTCCCGGGACCTATGAGAAGCTACCCTGTTAAGGTACACACAGATACACAGACAAACAATCATTCTGTTACTTTATTATAAGGACTAGCGGCTACGCCCCTAGAGGCCTCTAGGGGCACTTGAGGAGGACAGAGTCAAATTTAATAACCCAAAAGCTTATTTTAGATTTTAAAAGAAGTAAAAAAAAATTTTAGGGGGGGGCGCGAATTTTTTTTTTTGGGGGGGGGTGCCCCCCCTCCCCTCATTTCTAATTTTAGTTAAAAAAAAATTTCGAAGGGGGGGGAGATTTTTCATTTTTTGGGGGGGTTGGGGGTGTCCCATCCCCCAAGAAAATAGTTATAAACCTTCCCAGGACCTATGAGAAGCTACCTTGTTAAGGAGAACCTGATCGGTTCAGCGGTTAGCGAGATCCTTTGGTACAGACACACAAACACACAGACATCCTGTTACTTTAGTATAAGGATAAAAGTAAAATTGGAGCACTGTTCATCTCTCACATATACAAAAATAAACTCTAAAGGCATATACTAACAGAGCACTCTAATAGCGATATACAACTTTTCTGTTGGTAGAAGTGAGGCAGTCAGTGAGGGAAGGGGATACTTATAAAGATGCTAGACATATTAAATTTAGACTTCCCCACAAAAAATTAAAGGTTCTTAAGAGCATTACAGACCAACGAACAAGTGAGTTGGTTAGACTAGTATGAAATATTATCAATTTAAAATTTAAAAACGTATTAATAATTTATTCTTAAATACTTTAAAATCTGTGAATTACATAATAATTTTATTTGGTGAATTACAAAAAAAAACAGGACAAGGAGAAAGTACTAAGATTTAAAGTTAGTTCGTTTGCATCTGTGATTATGACAACACTTAGATTTGTGAGTATTCTAGTTGTTTCTCTATAGTGTTGTAAAAATCTGAGGGAGGTTTTCAAGTCCTTTTAAGTAGCGAGGCTACTCTATAATTCACTATGTCTGTCAGTCAGTTCGTCATTAGATAACGCTATAGGGTACTTGGATTAACTCAGCTCCTATTATAGATAGAATGCTCAAGCTTTTCCATCATTAAAGAGCACAATTAACCCTTACAGATCAGACCCCAATTCCCTTAAAAGATCGAAGAGAATGGGGGTGGGGGGGGTCTAAGAGCCCCCCCCCCCTCCCTCCCATTCTATTTCGGCTCCTGTTACAGATAGAGACGTCAAATTCCTTTCTGGTGGTTCTTGTGTTTCTTTAGATAAAATTACTTTTTCTATTCACAGCGGTCAGACCGCTTGTTAGCCAACTTTTTAGCTGCCAGCCGCATAATATTAAAACAGCTGTTGAGCCAATTTTAAAGCTAGGTTAACCAAATTTTAGGACGAACTTTTATTTTTCTTAACAGAAAATTACTTTTTCTGACTATTGCCGAAAAACGGCGGTTTTCGGTGGTTACCGCGGTAAAACGGCGGTTGGCGGTGCAAATCAATATTTTATCTAATAATAGACTACATACAAATATTGGCTGGTATAGAGCTGTTAAAAAAAAGCTCTTGAAAACCGCAGTCTGAGACTTTGTCTGAAACAAGTTTCAATGGAAGCTGCGTTTAATTAATAAAATCACACAGAAAATTAGACATTGTTTTATAAATAACTATTAAAGGGCGAATATAGGTTGAACATAATATGGCCTGAAAATTAAGGTGCAATTATATACTTTTAGAATATCTATGCCAAATTTAAAAATTCAAAAAAATCCTTAACCCTTAACGGTCGGGGGGGGGGGGGCGTTGAACGCCCCCCCATCCGGTTTTTTCTATCTCATTTTCTGTGTGTGAAAGATAAAGAGCCCAAACTGCTTGACTTTTTAAGTATGGGTATGACACATAACTGAGAGTTGGAATTTTTTGAATATCTCCATCCTGGCGGGCACAGGATGCCAGCAAACCTGGCAAGGTCATCCAGGTAAAGAGCAAAAATATTTTTTTTGACTAAAACAAAGCATTTTATCATACCAAAATACTAAAAAATCCTCTAGTAGTACATCCTTATATGAAATACAGGTGTTCAAGTCACTTTCAGGTTCCAGGTATGATCCTGCAGGTCCTGATCCTCCAGGTCTCCAGAAATCTTTAAAAGTCTCCTGTGGCCGCAATTTTTGACTTAGAGACTTCAAATTTTAAACTTAAGCTTCTCTGACATGTCTACATAACGTATTAAAATTTCATGAAGATACGCCGCCGTTTTCCCGCCGACCGCCGACTGCGGCGGCTGGCAGCTGCAAAGTACAGCTGCGGCCGCTGAAATTTATATTTTGATATTTCAAATGTAAAATTTACATAAAGTTAAACATTTTCTGGAAAAAAATTTTTCTTCTTGCTTCAAAAATAAGAAAATTATAGCCGTTTGAAATTTTTAAGTAAAAAAAGACCTAAAAACAAAGGTTGTTAAATAAAAGGGTGAAGGAAGCGAAAATTGACTTAGACTTATAAAAGGTCGGAAATTCATTATCAAACAAGGGACTTGCACAAAAAAATTTAGCCCTCTAGCTCTAATAGGAACTGAGATAATTAGGGGGGGCGTTGAACGCCCCCCCCCCCCCCCCCCCCCGACCGATTAAGGTGCGGCTAGGGGCCCGACTGTTAAGGGTTAAGTAGATATTGCAATTTTAGTGTTCAACTCAACATATAACTGGTGACATTGCCAACAAAATCAGCTTTTTTATCCTTCATAAGACCTTTTTTGACTATTTTGCTTAAGTTTAATTGATTATTACATTGGCATCTTAAATGATAATTTAAATGTTTATTTTTTAAATTATATACTATTTTATTCAATTTTTAAATAGCATAAAATTATTTTGCGTAAGAGTGCGTCAGAAGTATTGACAAGGATAAATAATATGTTTTAAAATTCATTTTCTGCACAAAGATCTTTGATTAATTCTTGATGATATATATACCCTATGTATACATTTTTCAACACACACACAAATGAACTTACACAAAATTTTCTCCAGAAAATATAAGAAAAAAGAAACAATGTTCACCTATTATTTTTGTCCCCTTGAAATTTATTATAGCAATTACCATATAATTTTCATACTTACATAAAATAAAAAATACAAGATACAAAAAATACATTGCTAACTGGTTTCCACTTTATTATGACTATCATTTAACGAAAGCTTTTTAATTCAACCTTCCGACGAAGCCTTGTGTAATGTTTGGATGTTTGGAGTTCTTAGGGAATCACACAATTTGCAAAAAAAAATATGTTCAGATATTCAGGTTTTAAGACTTATACAATTGAATATGTCAATATCTTTAAGTTATTTATAATCTATGGAATGGCATATTTTTTTTTGAGCTAATGTCATATTCAACCTATATTCGCCCTTTAAAGGTCAAATTTACAGTAATATTGTTTTTTTGTTTTTAAAAATATGTTCGTTTTTAGAGACTTTATTTTTTCATCTTAGTACTAGATAAAATAACTTTTTCCAAATTTCAAAATATTTAAACTGTCCGTAGCAACAAAGCTACTATATAATTCACTTTGTCTATCCATCAGTCCACAAAGCTATGGGGAAATGTGATTTTCTTGGCTACTATTTAAGATGAGGTTTTGTGTGAAGATTCCTATGACATATACAAATCTAATCTGTACATAGTTTTGTCCATCTGTCTGTCAGTCAAGCTTCAAATGATTTTTTTGTGCTTCGCTACTTATGGATGCTGTCTTCCTTGAACCCTTTACACAAGTGATTACGTGACTTTAATTAATTGAGGTTTTACTGAATTTAGGTTTGTTTGATGTTGTATGTTGGAGGCAGCTTATCCTGCAATAGATTGTTTTATCAATCTTATTATGATGGTAAGATTTGTTTTAATTAGATTTAGATGAACATGTCCTAACTCTGCAAGATACTATACCATGTTGTGGGAAGCACTCCCAAAAGCTTATCATTACTAAAAAGGAGGGAATGTTTTGATCTACCTGTTTTGAGACTACAGGGTGTTTCAAGAGAAATGTTATTTTTAAACATTTAATTATTTGTATTTTTGGAATATACAAAGCATTTCATATAATTGTTTTTCTTTTTATGCATGATTAAGTTTTAAATATAAAATTTCTCTTGAAACACCCTGTACCACAACCGAATTAATTAACTTTTTTTGTTGTCCATGAAGGCTCTATCTTATTTTGTAGTTCACATTAAATCTAAGTAAAGTGCCATTTAATAATCTTTAATATTCTAAAAGTACAAATCTAATTGTCATTTGTTTAGAATTAGAATATCATGAAAGAGATGAAAACGAAGAAACTGCAAGATTAGATTACATGGATAGAAAGACAAGAGAACCTGGTGAGATATATTCACATTTTTGTTATTCTCAAGTATATATTTATTTCAATATATTTCTCTCTTTGCCCCATGAAGTGATGAGATGTTATTCTGTGTAATCTGTCATATTTATTGAACCCAATAGATCACTGTTCTCATATCCTGGCAATTAAAAGAGATATCAAGGCAGACTTAACAGTCATGCCTCTTTACTGAACCTTACTCAGCATTCACCAAAGCCATTTAAAGAATGCTGAAGACCTGATGGATTATACCTAGAACTTAAAATTGACTTGAACACTTATATTTCATATAAGTATATACTAATATAGGCAGTATCAATATTTTGGTAACATAAAATACTTTGTTTTAGTTTTTTTGTTCTTTACCTGGATGACCCTGTCAGGTTTGCTGGCATAATGTACCTGCCAGTATAGAGATATTAAAAGATTTCAACTCTCATTTATGTGTCATATCAATATTTAAAGTCACCAAGTTATAGCTCTTAATCTTTTACACACAGAACATGAGATAAAAAAAACAGATGGGTCAGGGCCTTAAGTGCCATTCCCCCCTATCAAACATTAAGAGTTAAAAGCAAAGTTCTTCATTAATAAAATTTAGGAAGATTTAAATTACTTAAACCATTAGAAATGGTGCTAAAATTAAAATACTGAAGAAGTAAAATAGTCTGGTACTGTTTACTTGAATATTCTTGATAAAATATGAACATTTCCTAACAAATACAAAATATGTGCAAAAAAGCAAAAATATTAGATTTGAGATTTTTTTCCCATAATCAAAGTTTCTTATGGAAAAGTGTACGAAATTGGATATGGCACTTTAAATATATATGTGTTTAGAAATAATCAAAGCTGCTTGTAATGGAAATGGATCAACTGAAGTTATTAAAGAGTTACTGGATGCTGGAGCTAATAATGAAGAGAGGAGTTTGAGTGGTAGATTCCCTGGAGGTAGAAATTATAAATTTTGCTCAGTGATCACTATATTAACAGAATAAAAAAGCTTTAAAAAATATTTTTGTCATATTTCAAACAAAAATGTGTGTATTAACCCTTTACAGTCGGGCCCCTTGCCGCACCTTAATCGGTTGGGGGGGGGGGTCGTTCAACGCCCCCCCCCCCCACCCTATTATCTCAGTTCCTATTAGAGCTAGTTTGTGCAAATCCCCTGTTTGATAATGAATTTCCGACCTTTTATAAGTCTTAGTCAATTTTTGCTTCCTTCACCCTTTTATTTAACAACCTTTGTTTTTAGGTCTTTTTTCACTTAAAAAAAAAACAGCTGTAATTTTCTTATTTTTGAAGCTAGAAGAACAATTTTTTTTCCAGAAAATGTTTATCTTTATGTAAATTTTACATAAGAAATATTAAAACATAAATTTCAGCGGCTGCAGCTGTACTTGGCAGCTGCCAGCCGGCGCAGTCGGCGGGAAAACGGCGGCGGATCTTTATGAAATTTTAATACATTATGTAGACATGTAAGAAAAGCTTAAGTTTAAAATTTGAAGTCTCTAAGTCAAAAATTGCGGCCACAGGAGCCTTTTAACGATTTCTGGAGACCTGGAGGATCAGGACCTTCAGGATCATACCTAGAACCTGAAAGTGACTTTAACACCTGTATTTCATATAAGGATGTACTACTAGAGGATATTTTAGTATTTTGGTATGATAAAATGGTTTGTTTTAGTCAAAAAAAAAATTTTGGCTCTTTACCTGGATGACCTTGCCAGGTTTGCTGGCATCCTGTTCCCGCCAGGATGGAGATATTCAAAAAATTCCAACTTTCAGTTATGTGTGATACCCATACTTAAAAAGTCACACAGTTTAAGCTCTTTATCTTTTACACACAGAAAATAAGATAGAAAAAAACGGAGCCCCCCCCCCCCCCCCCCAACCGTTAAGGGTTAATGTATTGTAAATTAATAATTGAATATGCATAGACGCATAGTTGTAAGATAATTTTTAATTAACAAATATTTTTTTATTTACACAAAACATAATTGACGCAATACAATCTGTCCCGATTTTGTATTACTTTTGCGGAACATTTTTCCAGTTACGTCATATTTTTCTTTCCCGAAAAAGGGAAGTGGGTTAGAAAATCTATTCAAAAGAGATGGGGAAAACCCCCTTTTCTCCCATCTCTTTTTTCTTCCCCCCTTCCCTTTTTTTTCATTCCCCCTTCCCTTTTTTGGGAAAGAAAAATATGACGTAAATGGAAAAATGTTCCGCAAAAGTAATACAAAATTGGGACAGATTGTATTGTGTCAACATAATTACAAAGCAGGAATATTTTTAGTAACCTAATTACTTCATTAGAAGTAGAACCATCAACCTAACACTTATAGCTCTAATTTGGATATTATTTTAACTAATATCAGGAAACAAACCATTGTGGATTTTATTCAATTTCTTTCTTTCTATTCAAAATTTTATTTGAAATGATAATGTGTTCATAGGTATATTTTTTTAGGTTATTGGGAAAGGAATCAGGAAAGAGTGAACAAAACAAGTCTTATTTGTGCAACTGAAAAAAATAATACAGATTTGATGAACCTACTTCTACAATATGGTGCAGATGTCAATGCAAAGGATTCATCAGGTTAGTAAGATGTTATTTACTGCAGTATATGATTTTTTTTACAACAAATCTCTATACTTAAAGAAAACCTGAAAGAAATACAATGCTTTAATTGCTGAAAGACTGCCAGTAGACCCAATATCCAAAATTTGAAGCCTTCAACTTCAATAACAAAAAAGTTCTAGGCATTAATTTTGAAATGACATTTTATGTACAATGAAAATTTTCAAAGATTTTCATTGCTCATAATAGAAATTACAATTTTTTTATTGCATTGCCTAGACACAAAATTATAATTGTATCTTTGTCAGAAACTTAAGTTGCAGGTAACTGATTACATTTTTGCAATAAAAACATCACATTTTATAGTAAAAATCTCTGAAAAAAATTCTGTTTAATTAGTGTTTGTATGCGTAAAATCATAGTGGTAACAAATGAAACTAATACATGCTCAGCTGTGATTGGTTGTTAAGCTGATTCACCTTTTTGATTGGCTGGAAATACACAACTTTTCACATTTCTAGCTGATGAAATTTAATGTTGAATTTTATGCTATGAGGAATAGAAAATTTTTCAAGATTTTCAACTCCTTAAAATATCATTTTAAGACGCTTATATCTTTTTTGTAACATTAACAAGAGCTGGAGGTTTAAATTTGGGGTATTGGGTAAGCTTGTTGGAGCCTTTCAGCAGTTAGAACTCTGAATTTCCCGAAGGTTTTCTTTAATATCATTATTAAAGTTATGTGATCTTTGACTCTACTCAAAAAAAAACAGAACATTTATATATTTACATATATCTAGGAGAGACCAGTCTTATGAAGGCAACACAGAATAGGGACATAGATGTTTTGAAGATTCTTTTGAAACATGGAGCAGATGTCAACTCTAAAGATGGTATAGGTGAGTAACATAAAATCATCATCAATTTATTGTTCTGTAGCCTTTTGTCTAGGGGAAAGTGGTCAATTGAAAATTTTGCCCCATCGCTTAACTCTTTGGCAGAGGGGGCATTTTATTAACAACTAGCATCTTCGCCCTTACCATCAAGGGAATATGTATTCAAAGTTGAATATGATGTCTTTCAGTAGTAAGAGCTAAATCTAAGTATGTTTAGCCTTTTTATGAACTAATTAAAAATTGGATTGTTCCTAATTGGTAGTTCTAAAAGTATGTAAAACTGATTTAATAGCAGTAATCTGTTGTTGTAGAGGGGGAGGGAAAAGTGGACAGGGGGGCAGAGAGTTTTGTTTTAGCTGTTAAATTGATAGCAGCTGCCCCAAATGCCACCTTCAGTTAGCATGCCACTGATATTATCATATTAAATTCAATTTATATACATATATCTAGTTTAATCTGTGTGTGCATCTATAATTTAGCCCAGATAACAAAATATTTATTATAAATCCAATATGTTTATATATCTAGGAGAGACCAGTCTTATGAAGGCAGCATCAAATGGTAACACAGATATGGTAAAGATTCTTTTAGAACATGGAGCGGATGTCAACTCCAGGAGTGATGAATATGGTTAGTTACATATTATTATTTTCACACCTGTACATAATATATATCCATTCATTTTGTATCTCTATACATTTCTCTGTATGTATAAATATAATCCAAGTAACAAAATATATATTATAAATTCAATATATCTTTATTTAGGATATACCAGTCTTATGCAGGCAATAAATTATTACTATGGTATTGGTGATGAGACAGCTACAGTTAGGATTCTTTTAGAACATGGAGCTGATGTCAACACTAAAGATGGAGATGGTGAGTTACATACTATTATTATCACAATAGTTTTCTATACATCAATCTATATACCTACAATTAATCAAATTTTATTGTAATAGTATCATTATGAACTTAGTTGATTAATTATAACCTTTTGTTATTCGTTTTATGTTAAAGAGCAAATAAAGGTTGAATATGATATTTGCTCAAAAAAAACATGTCATTCCATCGATTATAAAAAACTTAAAGATATTGACATATTCATTTGTATAAGTCTGTTTATAGCTTTAAACCTGGATAACTGAACATAATTTTATTTAAATAGTGTGGTTTTCTAAGAACTCCAAACACCCCAGCATCACACAAGGTTTCGTCGAAAGGTTGAATTAAAAAGCATCATTCAATGATAGTCGTAATAAAGAGGAAACCGATTAACAATGGATCTTGTATTTTTTTTCCTTAACAATATTCCCCAGAAATATTGTTTCTGGAGAAAGTTTTAAATTCGATGAGTTTATGTTTGTGTGTGTTTGTGTTGAACAATGTGTTCTAGGTTAGATATATCAATTTATTATTCTATATTTATATTTATTTATCTAGGGTAAAACGTAATATTTATCATAGTCAATACACCTGATGTACTTTTATGCAAAATATTTTGACGCAGTTTAAAATTGAATAAAATAGTATATATTTTCAAAAAATAAACATTTAAATTATCATTTAAGATGCGTGCCAATGTAATTATCAATTCATCTTTAGAAAAATAGTCATAAAAGAGTCTTGTAAAGGATAAAAAAGCTGATTTTGCTGTAAAGTTCACCAATTATATCCTGAGTTGGACAATAATATTGCAATATCAACTTAAGAATTTTTTAGAATTTTTAAATTTGGCAGAGATATTTTTTAAGTATAGAATTGCTCCTAAATTTTGACCCCATATCATATTCAACCTTTATTTGCCCTTTAAATCATATCTCTGTGCACCTTGATCCTATTACTGTAGTCTAACCAATAACATATATTTTAAATCCTATATATCTTTACTAGTGGCTACGCCCCTAGAAGCCTCTAGTGGCACTTTAAATGTTTTTGTTTGTTAAAGTCTCTTTGATAATTCTTTATTTTAAGATACCTCTTTATGTTAAGTTGAAGTCTCCCGAATATTTTTTAAAAATTCAATTTTTTTGTCATTTCACAAAACACACAAACATCCTGTTACTTTAGTATAAGGATTTAGGAGATACCAGTCTTATGTTTAATCCTATAATGGTACTAAAAATAAAATATGTTTAGAATTCAATATATTCATATATCTAGGAGAGACCAGTCTTATGATGGCAGCAAAGAAAGGTAGCACAGAAACAGTGAAGATTCTTTTAGAACATGGGGCCGATGTCAACTCAGAAACTAATAATGGTTAGTTACACAAATCATTGTCACATTATTTATCTATGACATATTTATATATATTCATCTATCTATCTCTTTACATTTAGATCTGTATATCTATAAATATACTCTAAGCAACAAAATACATAATATAAATTTTATATATCTTTATTTAGGATGGACCAGTCTTATGTATGGGGCACAATACACAGAAATAGTGAAGATTCTTCTAGAACATGGAGCTGATGTCAACGTTAATTCTGGTTAGTTACATAAATCTCTGTCATATTATCTATTTATATATATATATCCATTCATCTATCAGTTACATAATATTAATGTCACCTAATCTATAAATAATATATATCCATTCATTTTGTATCTCCATACATTCATCTGTATCTATTTGTATAAATATACTGTAAACAACAAAATTTATATCATATATTCAATATATCTTAATCAAGGAAGTACCAGTCTTATGCAGGCAGCAGCCAATGGTTACGCAGAAACAGTGAAGATTCTTTTAGAACATGGAGCTGATGTAAATTCCAAAAGTTATGTAAATGGTTAGTTACATATTATTATTGTCACATATATACATAATATATATCCATACATTTATCTGCATTTGTAAATATAATCTAAGCAACAAATTATATGTATATTATAAATCCAATATCTCTATATATTTATAGGAGAGACCAGTCTTATGTTGGCAGCACAGAATGGCTTCATAGATGTAGTTAGGATTCTTTTAGAACACGGAGCTGATGTCAACACTAGGGATGAAATTGGTGAGTTACATTCTATTATTGTCACAATATCTTCCATTTTGTCTTCCATATATATATAATTAATAAAATTTTATTGTAATGGAAGTTATCATTATGAAATGCATTGAATTACTTATAACCTTTTGTTATTCATTCTATGTTAAATGACACATTTTTTTCTGAACAGCTTAATTCCTATAACTCTACTCAAAACAATAACGTACAAATTTAAATCCATTAGATCTTTATCTTTATTTGTTATGTATTCAAAATTGTTTTCTTAAATTCAAAGTTATTATGAATCTGAACATTAATGTTTCTAGGTAGGACAGTACTAGATATGCCTATGAGAGAAAGCAGCAGTAGCACTGTAGCAGAAGTACTGAGAGCAAATGGTAAACCTTTACTAAATTTCCTTCGCTTTTATTTTTGGGTCTCTCCATGCTTGCACATTTTTAGAAATATGTCTCTTAAATACTTTATGTTTATTGTATTAATTCATACATAGAAGTAACAGTATGTCTGTGAGTCTGTCTGTGTGTCTGCTGAATTTTACTTTACAATTTAGCTTCTGATAGGTTATTGAAAGGTTGGAACTGAATTGAGGGTGGGTACTACTACCTTTGCAAGAAATATTGTCCCTAGAAAGAAAGAAACATTATTGTTTTCATTTGTAAACCTAAATTAAAAAACAATAGATATAAAAAAGAAAAACAACAATTGCCTCTAAGAGAATAGCAACAATGAATAAATGATATATAAAACTTTTCCTGTAAATGGGAACTAAATCATTACAATGGTTGGCAGGATCTTGAAGGACAAACAGACATTCCTTTCTATCTTAATTATTAATATTTTAGGAGCTAAGAAAGGATCTGAAATTGAGTAAAGTTTTAAAAGCTTTTGAAGGTAAAATTTTTCATTTAATGATTATTATATAGTAGTTCTTTTACATTTACCAAAAATACAGATTTTGTCCATACATCTATCTAAACAATTGTATACAGCCATATATTTATCTATCTATTTCTCTGGTTACAAATTCTCTTTCTACCAGTCTATCCAATGATATCTAGAATAAGTCTATAAATTTTATTATAAAAATTCTAAATAATTATGCCACATGATTAATGACTACCTATCTCCTAGTTTTTATCTATCTATGCAATGAATAGTTTGCGTCTATATTGCTTTCTTCAGTTTATGTCAATTATATCTATAAGAATCCACCTCTTATATATGTATATATTTTCAGTTTAGAATTGTTTTGGATGATTGGATTTTACTACCTACCTACTTTATTTTCATTTTTAAATTGCTGTGTTTTTTTTGTTTGTAAATAAATGATTATGATTTATCATGATTTTTTTTAATATATGAATATCTAAAATATTTAAACTTATTTTTTAAAAACTTTATTTTAAAACAAAGCTTCTGAAACCACTCCCACTTGCGGAATTTGTAAAGCAGCCGCTTTATGACCAGCCTGACAGAGTCACTTAAAGGACGCCTGCAAAAAATACCACGCTTAAACTGCTGAAAGACTGCCACAAGTAGACTTAATACCCCAAATTTAAAGCCATCAGCTTCAATAACAAAAAAGTTCTAGGCATTTCAAAAAAGCATTTTATATACAATGGAAATTTTGAAAGATTTCCGATGCTCATAAAAGAAAAAACAATAATAAATTACGTCGCCTAGACACAAAATTATAACCTTATCTTTGTCAGAAATTTAGATTGCCGGTAACTGATTATACATATACAATAAAAACACCACATTTCATAGTCAAAATCTATGAAAAAAATTTAATTTAAATTACATTTTTAAACAAAAAACATAGCGGAATCAAAGGGGAAAACCAATACAAGCTCAGCTGTGATCGGTTGCTTAGCTGATTCAGCCTTCTGATTGGCTACAGTACACTCGGTACAATGCAAGTTAAACTTAATTTTTTTTAATGATTTTGACTATAAAAATGGGTATTTTTATTGTAAATATATAATTAGTTACTGGCAATCTAAATTTATGACAAAAATAAGCTTATAATTTTGTTTCTAGGCCACGTAGTTTAATTTCAAAATTTCTAACATTAGCATTCAAATTCTTTCAAAGTTTTCATTGTACATAAAATGTCATTTTAAAATGCCTAGAACTTTTTTGTTATAGAAGCTGAAGGCTTCAAATTTGGGGTATTGGGTCTAATTGTGGCAGTCTTTCAGCAGTTAAAGCGTGGTATTTCATGCAGGCTTCCTTTAACTACAAAAAAAATCTTAGATGTTTTCCACCCCCACTGATCAAGGTTCCAGATGATGTGTGTGGGATAAGGTGAGAAATTATGTTGAAAATTGTTTACCCTATTCCTAATAAGTTTTCAATTTCTTATGGCTGGGTTTTTTTTCTCACCACTCCTGGATATTGCAAATCACACCTATCCGCAATCATTAATAAAAGTAAAAGTTTCTGCCCGTCTGTCTGTACTAAAGGATTTTGGCAACCGCTGAACCAATGTGGTTCTCCTTCACAGTAAAGCTTATTACAGGTCCTAGGTAGGTTTCTAACTATTTTAGGGGGTGGGACCACCACCCTCCAAAGAGAAATCTCACAAAAACATAACTAACACCATCTAGCGGCAAAAAAAAATTTTGGTAAACAAAATATATAAACATAGATTGAAAAGAAAACATTTTGCGTGCTCCTAGAGGCCTCTCAGGGCATAGCCACTAGTCTTTATATGAAAGTAACAAGATCTCTGTCTGTTTGTATTGAAGAATCTCGCTATCTGCTATGGATCTCCTTTACAATGCAGCTTCTCATAGGTCCTAGGAAGATTTATCATCTAGGGGCGTAGCCGCAAGTTATAAATAATGCATCTATTCACATAAATACCACTGGCCACAGGAAAAAAAATTGGTAGTGTGATCACATTTTTGTTTCTTGTATATCTTCCATATTTCAAACCCTTTTGGTTTCTTATCCTGAAGAGTTATGGGTTTCCATTAAAATGTGGCTTAAAACCAGTTCTAATACAACAGATATTAATTGGTTTCTAAGCCATACTGAAAAAAACCAATTAATACTTTATTCTTAAAGACTTGTTTTAATTATTTTTGATGCGATAATTAGGGTACAATTAGATCATATGTTCCAAGAAATTACCACTATTAGAGAAAATAGAAAAATACTTTTGTCTTTTTTGATCTTTACCCCATTGGTATAGTTATGAATGATACCAATATTTACCACCAATAAGGTTATAGGAAATAGAGAAAGAAATGAGGCAATAAATTTAATGTTACACAAATTCAGCTTCTATTGATGTAGCTGTATTGTACATATACTTTATCTGGGTAGCTAATATGTAACTTCTATCTTTTTAGCATTATTATGCAATAAAATTTTAAAAAATTAATGTCTAATGCTCTTACTTAAAGAGTTAAAAAGATAACAACAGTTTTGCCTCAATCAGTGTACTGTATTTAACTAACCTAGTTAGCTAATATGTAATTTTATTCTTTTAGTCACAATGAAAATATATTAAAAAATTATGTTGATTTTCTCTTTCTTAAAGGGTTAAACAGATACCCAAATTACGCCTCTATGTAACCTGGGTAGCTAATGTGTATCTTTTAATTTAAAAGCCTCTACTGCACAAAGAAATATAAGATTTGAATTTAATTAGATCCACACTTTCTTAAAGGGTTAAACAGATAATAAAATTATGCTTCTTTATGTAGCTGTATTGTAATTACCTGGGTAGCTAATATATAATTTTTATCCATTCAGCCAAAAAGAGAAATATATATAATAAGCTGGGTAGCTAATATGTAACTTATAATTTAAAAGTGCAGTACAAAGAAATATAAGATTTAATTTCAATCAGATCCACTCTTTCTTAAAGGATTAAACAGATAACCAACTTATGCCTCTATTTGTGTAGCTGTATTGTAATTACCTGGGTAGCTAATATATAATTTTTATCCATTCAGCCAAAAAGAGAAATATAATAAAATACTTATATCCAATTGCCTTCCTTAAAGGGTTAAAACAGATTAACTTAAATTATGCCTCTATTGGTGTAGCTGTATTGCAATAACCTGGGTAGCTATTAGGTAACTTTTTTCCTTTTAGTCTTAATGTGCAATATATTAAAAAATTATTTTTTACATTCTCTTCCTTAAAAAGTTAAAACAGATAAAACCAAATTATGCCTCTATTAATGTAGCTGTGTTGAATATAACCTGTGTATCTTATAATTTACAGCCTGTACTATGCAATGAAATATAAGATTTGATTCAACAAAATTTTACTCTTCCTCAAAGGGTTGAACAAATTTATCCTCTATTCTTATTTATATAGCCTTGGTTGCTTTTTCAGCCTGAATATGCAATAAAAAACTTGATTTGCTCTTCCTCGAAGGGTTAAAAAGATCCAAATTATGCCTTTATTCTTGTAGCTGTATTGAATATAACCTGGGTAGCTAATGGGTAACTTTTTTTCTTTTTAGCCTTACTATGCATTAAGACTTTGAAAATGAATGTCTTTTGCTCTTCCTTAAAGGGTTAAAAAGATTACAAAAGTTTTGCCTCTATCAGTGGCATGCATTGAACTAACCTAGGTATATAAATTTTATATTTTCAGCCTAAATTATAAATATGATCACAAAGAAATATTCATTTGCTCTTCCTAAAAGGGTTAAAAAATAGCAAAATTATGCCTTTATTTTTGTAGCTGTATTGAATATAACCTGGGTAGCTAATATGTAACTTATATCCCCATATTTTACACAAATTCCTCCAACATATTTGCAACCATTTTATATTCTGTCACTTTAGCGGTTATACATTTTGCAAAACTAAATATTCAAAAAAATAAAAAGAATAAACATAACTTAAATGAACATACAGGCTTTTTGCTAATATTTTTTTAAAAACCAATAGAGTAATCATCATGCAAAGTTTAAAATCAGTAAGACGATTTTAACATGCCTAATTTTGGCATCTTCTCTAACAAGATTAAATATGAGATTTGTTAAATTGTATCATTTAAGGATATAATCGACTTTTTAATATTTTGTTGATTTTGTAGCACCACAACTGCTGTCAAACAGGGAGGGATAGGACATTGGGCTGTTTATTTCACTAGTTCCCAAAGTTTTGAAACAATATTTTCTTATTTGTTTGCTTAACAAGTTTGAGCATTTCTATTGAATTTTGATTCATTGGTTCATTAAGTTAAGTGTCCAAATGTTCCACCCATTAGTTTCAATCTACAGAAGAGATAATTTTATTTATCATCATTGGGAATGTTCATCAATATATCGTCCATTGTATTATTCCTTTTAATCCCTGGCTGTCAAACATATTCTCCTTGTTGTCTATTTCATATCATTTTCTATAAAACAAGGATGACAACATCCATAAAAGTGAAGCACTGAAACGGTAGGACAAACGGACAATAACACGATATAGTGTCAGAACTGAATAATCAGAATATAAATGTATATGAGTCGAAACAAAATTGTAAGTAAATTTGTTGAAAAACTGCTTGATACAGCATAATGTTTATGGACATACTTACATTTTTAGGACTTGATTATAGAGTTGCTTCGTTTATAAAATTATACTTTGTTGTTCCAGGAATCAATATACCAAAAATCAGATCAATGGGATAATTTGATCACATAAAATTTGTTGCTAAAAAAGTAAAAAAATCAATATGTTTAAAATGGACGTACGGACATTTTGGTAATGATTATAGAGTTGCTACGCTTTTTAAATCGTACCTAACTACTAAAGGAATCACAATGCAAAGTTTGAAATCGATAGGATAATTCTAACATGCCTAAATTAACGAAAAAAGCTATCCGTCACGGACGGACTGACGGATGGACGGACGGATTGACATACCCTAATTATAGAAAAGCTTCGCTTTTAAACAAATATTCTAGAATATGAGAAGCAAAGATTTTGTTCTGTACCTAACCCGCGACTGAGGCTTAACACGTAGCGCATCCGTTCAACGCCACCCGTCATAACTAAAGCCGTTAATAATTGTTTCTAGTGCTGCTATGTCAGGTGCGCGACATAAATAGTTAGAATAAAAGGAATGCCTAGGCCCAACCCATTACTATGCACAGTTATGACTTCTGAGACAAAGGTCAGGCAATCAAAGGGTTGGTTGTCTGTTGGATGTTACTTACCCTAATACCCTTGGGTTTAGAGTATTACATCCCATTACAAGCGGATGATGCCCTTTAGTTCTCTCGATGATCAACTGTTCTGTACCTGGATGACCTGCTATGTTTTGTCAGCCTGTGACCGTCAGCTTGGAGATATTCTAAAAATTGCAATTCTAATTTGTGTGTAATTATCACACACTGAAGAAATTTAAGAAAGATTTAAGAAAATGGAGTCTGCAAATTTTATAAAATTAAGAAAATCAAATATATAATGGTTCCAAGAAAAGAATATTTATATGAAAACTGTGTGACCATTGACCAATGACCATATATCACAATTAACCAAACATTCTGTTACTAATCACTAGTAAATTCGCCCCTTGGAACTAGTCAACAAATATTCATTTCATAAACCAAAAAAAATAAGTTTTTGGATTTTGAAATATGCCCCATCACTATATTCCTGGAAAATAACGGAAGGGGTGTCCTCGGGGCTTATCCAAACTGGTTTTAATTTTATAATTTTTACCTTAATATCCGCGAAAAGCTGTCTATAATACGATGCGATAAATAACTATTTTTGTTTAATAATAACTAAATGAAAATTAAAGCAAATATTCTGAAAATGACAATTTAAATTAATTATATTTACTTTGTCGTTTCATTTCAATGATTTAATATCTCCCAAGAATAAAAGTATATTGATGCTTTAATTCTCCACAATTATTGACATAAGAGGGTAGGGAGGGAGTCGACGATCCTCTACTTTCAATTTTATTCTAAAAAGAAAAAGAAAGAAAAAATCAGTTGGTGTCATTTGGGGTAGGGTGATGATACCCTTCTCAAAAATAGTTATGAACCTTCCAAGGATCTACACTGTAAAGATTTTTATTATCAGTTGAGATAATCCATCTTCTTCTCTTCCCCATCACTACACTTCCCCCTTTCCTCTCCTCCACGGCCTACTCTTTCCTTTCCCTCCATCACCTCTTACTCTTCCCTTTCCCTCCATCAACTCTTCCCCTTTCCTCTCCTCCACTCATCTCTTCCCCTTTCTCTCCCCATCCAGTTCCCTTCCCTTCTCCTACGTTCCCTGTCCCTTTATCTATCCTATAGAATTTCAAAAGCTTTGCTACTATTGGAGATGCAGGTATTCATATTTATATGTTTTGTATCTCCTTATGTATATCAATTTTAACACATCATAGTTCATTCAATTTCTGCTTGGAAAAAATTCAATATCGTTTACATCCCTGAAATAAACCTTTTAAGAAGACAATAAAATTCAATTGTTCAAAATCTAATTATTACTCAATTTTGGAAGATTTTTCTTTTCGGGCATCGGCAGCCGCATTTTTTGGAGAAAAAAAAGGTTTGGATACCGCTGCGTATTATTACCTGCGGGTGCAAATTGTCAGGGGTCTTAAGGGATAAGACAATGGACGATAAATTGATATACATCCCAATTGATAAAAAAAACAACGTAATGAACCAACCAATTAAAATTTAATTAAAGTACCCAAAGTTGTAAAACAATATATAAGAAAACATGACTATAAAACTTTGGTTACTAGTATTATTAACATTTCAATGTGCCCTCCCTCCCTGGCAAAGTGTCCAAAATTAAGCGGCTTGGCAGCTGATACGGAGTATTGACTTTCTAGCCGCTGCAGCAAGTTGAAAACAACTGCGGCAGTTTAGTTTTCCTTTTCAAATGTAATTTACAGTTGATATGAGTGTAGGACAGGGATCTAAAGGGATAAGACAATGGACTATAAATTGATGTACATCCCCAATGAGGATAAACAAGATTACCCCTTCTGTAGATTAAAACTCTTGTTTGAAAGACACACAAAATCTTTAACTGACCAATCAAAATTAAGTGACTGCTAGACGGACTGATACACAAAGTAATTTTTCTCCCATAGCGGTACGGACTGACGGACCGACAAAGTGAATTATAAGGTAGCTTGGCTCTTAAAGAGGATACAAGAAATGGATTGTTTAATAATAAATGAAAAGAAAGAGAGAGAATATGCAAAAAATCAACCTATAATAACGAAACCTTTGAAATATAAAGTTTAAGACTTTTAAAGCATGTCTGGACTGGAGGTAAAAACAATGTATAGACCAACTGCGCGTATGTGATGGGAATCTTTACTGAAAATTTCAGCCGTCTATCTCTAAGGGTAGCCGAGAAAGTTAATTTCCCCCATAGCGTTTTATATTTCCTATTGTTTAATATTTCCTTTTGTTTTATCATTTACAGCAGATAATCAGTTGTCATGGCTAAGAAAAGAAAGTGAGAGAATATGCAAAAATTCAAAAAGAGGTCACGAAACCTTTAAAAAATAAGGTTAATGACTTTTGACAAACGGACAAAAATGTATATATTTGATGCGCATATGATGTCATAGGAATCTTCACTCAAAATTTCAGCAGTCTATCTTTAATAGAAGCCGAGAAAATCACATTTCCCCATAGCATTACGGGCTTACGGACAAAGTGAATTATAGTGTAGCTTCGCTACTAGGAAGCGGATAAACGAACTGGATTGTTTAATATTTCCTATTGCTTTTCTATTTATCTTGTTAAAAGTTTTCAATCTCCCCTCTCAAAAAAATCCTTTTATATCTTTTTTTTATAAGAAAAAATGCCAGGATCTTAAGGAAAAAGACAATGGAAGAATATTTTGTATACATCCCCAACAATGATAAATAAAATTATCCCTTTTCTTTGTTAAGAATCTACAATTGTTAAATAAAAGTTGAATCTAAATCAGTAAAAAATAACGATAATTTTTCTTAGACATGACTTTTTTAACGAACTATATTTTACTCTTTGTAAATAAATATTTTTTATAAATGTTAATTGTTTTGATGCAATAAAATGTACAAAAATTGTTGCTCGTAATAGTTCGTATTTAGACTCCACCCACTTTGAAATGCGCGCGATGGAATGGAAAGGGTTTAGACTCCACCTACATTGAAGTGCGCGCCTTAGATGAAGAAGGGTTTAAGCTCCGTCTACTTAGAAGTTAAAAATAGTTTAGTCACACAAAATATCTTCTTTGCAAAACAGGTATATTTATTTATTGCATCTTTTTATAAACAGCTTTCCGCGGATATAAAATGTACAATTATAATATTAAAACTAGTTTTGTTAGCCCCGACATGCCAAAGGCACGGGCTAACGAAACTGGTTTTATTATTATAACTGTACATTTTTATATTTGTAGAAAACTGGATGTAATACGATGCTATACATAATTTATCGGTATGGCTGTGAACTGGTTTTAATTCTGCGGATATCAAACCGGTTTCGATGCCATACTGGAAAAAATTTTATGTTTTATTCACTGTCAAAACTATTAGCAATCTGTCGGTATACAATTTCAAGGGTTTATGTCGACTATACGGCTTAGATAAGCTTCCATTTTGACTGAATATGAATTTGAATATGCTATATTTGTTTGGAGAGACATTAAAGCTACATACATGCCTAAATTGACATAATAACGACACAATTTTTTACATTGAATATACAGTTAAAATTAAAGCTTTAGATCTAAGATTGTTGTTTTGGGAAATATAAGTAAAGAGTTAATAATTTATCCATACTTTTTTTGTATCAGCGGTCAACTATGCAAAAATTAAACTACAATATACTGCAATTTTTTCTTCTTTTTGATACCATACATGTTTTTTAATACCGAAACTACTCTATAATATACTTGACTGTCCGTCCCTCAATCCGTAATTCTATGGGGGTAATTTAATTTTTATGCTTCAAAAGAAATAGACATTGTTTTTACAGGTTTCATGATTTTTTTTGAGTTCTTGCATATTCTTTCTTCATTTGTTATAAAAACTAAACATTGATTCTAAAACTTACTTTGTCCGTTTGTCCAATCCATGATTTTTCGTTCTTTGTGTACATTTGTTTTCCTTGTTTCATTTCAGGATGGCGAGAAATTGGATTTTAATTTGTTTTCTGGTAGCTTTGAATGTGAACAGATGTTTCTCTGAAAAATCTTCCAAAGATATGATGAAAAAATCTGGCAACGATTATTCGCACTGTCTAGAAACCAGCTATAAACACCAATCCAACTATGCCCTATGCACTGATACAGACATAATGGTCACAAGTTTGAGTCCCTCTACGGGTGAAGGAATATACAAAGTATATAGGATAGAAGATGGTAAAGAGTTAAAAGTGAATAGGTGTATTCTATTAGATGGATATTATGATTGTCAAATTGAGGATTCCACAAAGGTTGAAACTATTATTGTTCATATCAAAGCTAGAGAACCAAGGGATGATATCGAAGCAGAAACAATATAATAATCGACGACAATGACCCAAATTGTTGCAAAAATGATCCATGTGACGTCAGAAAAATGAGGTATTATCCATCTCTTTTTAAAGGTTTTCTTTTCCACTTCTCCTCTCATCTCCCTAATTTTTATGACGTCACATGGATAATTTTTAACACAATTTGGGCTTTGCCATATTTGACAAGAAACAATATGGCTCCGAACCCGATTATTTTCCGCTGAACTAAAACCGGTTCAAAGCCATACTTAAAAATCATGCATCATATTATAGAAAATTTTCCATGAAAAATATAATACAATTTAATTCGAGTGTTTTGGCCCCTCGGAGCCAACAAAAATGGCATTAATCCTATAATTCAACATTTGACTATCCGCGGATAATAATAATAATAATTATAAATAACTATTATAATAAAATGTAGTAATTTATTAAATTTGAAATAAAACAAACGTATATCAATAGTATTTTTTTCTACTTTTTTATTGTTTTTTAAAAGCGAAGCTTTTCTATAATATGGGTAGGTCCGTCCGTCCATACGTCCGTCCGAGACGAATAGCTTATTTCGTAATTTAGGCATGTTAGAATTGTCCTATCGATTTCAAACTTTGCATGGTAGTAGTTAGGTACGATTTAGAAAGCGTAGAAACTCTATAATCATTACCAGAATGTCCGTATGTCCATTTTAAACATGTTGTTTTTTCTACTTTTTTTTAGAAAAATGGGGGGGGGACAACTTGTAACCCCCCTTCCTTGGACGCCCTTGGGTCCAGTGGTTCAATACAAGGTCTGAGTAAAAGCAAATTTTGTTTTTCCTTGAGAAAATTTGTCCCTGCTATCTAGATCACTATAACAGTAATTCAAAGATAAAATCTATATTTGATGTTTCTTTAAAATAGAAGTAAGACGAATGGTTAACGGGCCCAACATGTAAAATCCTCAGAATGAAAAACTCAAGGCATCAAACTTTTAAATTTATTCAACGTTTCGAGGGCAAAACTGCCCTCATCATCAGGAACTAAACAAAAAAATAGCAATTAAAATTTATCAAAATATGCATTTTAAGTCAATTATTACTTAATATATGTTTTATAGGCATTTTTACATATAAAAAAAAAGAATTAAAATTCCCTATGGTTACACATTGATAACAAATAAAGTGAATAAATAGGATATATGTTTATACAAGGTTAATTAAATGCAAAGTAGGGCAGTTTAAATATCAAAATAGAATTAAATTTTATATAAAATCTTACTTTTTTTCGTCCATGTACATTATTAACAAAACACAAATTGAAACTGGCAAATTTTTGATTGATTTTTTGTAAATTTTTTGAAAGTTGGACGGTCAAATTAAACAAGTTATTAAATCATTTGCTCTAGAAAAAACTTCAGTATAGGTGCAGCTTTGCAGATCAGTCTTTAAGTAAAAGTTTGACCAAGAAAAATTTTTTTAAAAAAAGATGAGCAAATGTAACAAAACAAAACAAAAAAAATATACTTTAAAATAGAAAATATGAAAATTAATTGATAACTGATGGAATATTAGACGCTTGACATTGATAGTACCGTAGATAGAATACCTTGGCCCATAAAGAAAGGTCATGCAATCAAAGATTTGGTTTTCTGTTAGTTAGGGTCTGGGGGGTTTTAGGGTACTCCCCCATTTTTAATTATATTTTTAAAATAAAATAATTGTTTGTTTGTTTTTGGGGAGGGGTTTTATTTTTATCTAAGGGCGATTTTTCTTGGGAAGCTAGTGGTAACCTCCTCCAAAATAGCTAAATATAAGAAGTAACACTAAAACCATATCGGTTCAGCGATTTGCTAGATCCTTTTGGACAGACAGACAAAGACCATGTTTCTTTTATATGAGGATATATTTAATGTTTCGCTATCTCTGGCATAATCATTATACTTGTTTAAAGAAACACCATATCTTGTGCTAAAAAGTGAAGAAAAGCAAGGAGGGAGAGGGCATTGGGCGATTTATTACAATAGTACTCAAAGTTTTATTATAACGTTTTCTTATTCATTGGCTTAACAACTTTGGGAACTTTTATTAAATTTTGATTTGTTGATTCATTAACTTGAGTTTCCGAACGTTTCAACCACTAATTGTAATCTACAGAAGGGATGATTTGTGTATCATCATTGGGGATGTACACCAATTTATCGGCCATTGTCATATCCCTTTAGATCCCTGAACGGAAAAGGGTGTAAATCATTTTTTTGTCATGCTATACAAATGTTTCAAAACTTTTTAAACTGATTTCACAAAAAAAGAAATTTATAGTTCAGTTGTAAACTGTAAATTTAGAAATGAAATTTTTGTTATTTTTCCTAGCTTTTAGTTTAGTTAACTTTGCCCTTCTGTATGCTAAAAGCACTACAAGTATTCAAATTCAGGTAACTTGTTATCTTTTTCAGTGAGGAAGGGGACATTGGACTATAAATTGTAGCTGTTCCCAAAGTTCTCATTCGCTCATTTCTTAGCCTAAAGAATAAAGGACTTTTATTAAATCTTGATTGTATTTTCGTATGTTTTAAATCTATAATAATAACTTTTCATGATGACCAATGCTACATATGGATGTTATTATCCTTGTTTAAATATCTTTTCGAATACATGATGTATTTTTCAGCCATCAAATAGATTTCTCTGTTGTCTGTTAGCAAAGAAGAACTGTAATAATCAGGCATATAAAATACAATAGAATTGTTTATCTTTTAGTAGAACAGCTCCTCTATAACTTTGACCACTTTTATGTCTGACTGTCATAGCCCCGACAAACATTGACGATTCCTATTCTGATATCTAACTAAAGTATTAATTTTTGTAAATTAACTCATGCATGCATAATGATTATTTCTATTTTCTATCCTAATATATAAAGTAGTAAGCTTTTTTTGTCTGTAGCAAAGGATATCGCTAACCGCTGAACCGATATGTTCCTCCTTTACAGTGAAGCTACCTTTAGGTCTCGGGTTGGTTTTAGGCTATTTCATTTTTATAAAAAGTCCGGGTATGTATGGTTTTAGGCTCTTTTTCTGTCCTTCAATATTCCTTCGATATAGAGCCCCTATATGCTAGGGGCGTAGCCGCCAGTACATATATATTTTACCTCGTTTGGGCAGGGTTCTCCTTCGACTACAAGACAATGCCAAGGATATTAGGTTAGGACAAACAACCCTTTAATTTCACAACTTTTTCTGGAAGTCCTAACTATGCATGATAAGTTGAACCTGTTTACAGGTCAAAGCCTTACCCTTCTAATTGTTGGAGTCATGCATCCGTCGAAAGAATAGAAGGTAATATTATTTACTTCTCTAGTATGACACTAAACAATACAAAATTATCTACCGGACCCTTAATCTATTGTATTTTATGGAACCTTTAGTGCAACATCGTTTCCAACTGTTGTAACAACAGCTGTGGGAGTAACAACAACAACTGTGGTTGCAACAACAATAATTGTGGTTGCCAGAGTAAGATATATGGTGCATTATTTGCCAAATGTACCACTTTTCTGCACTACCTCTCCGATTTTGTTAATACTCTATATTTTGGTCCGTTGGGTGATTCAAGGATGCTGGATGGCCAAAAAAAAGTTTCAGAGTCCCTGGATGTCTAGATATCTAGCTATCTATGAAGGTAGGTAACAAAAATTTAAAAAACACCCATTTTTTCACAATTTTAAAAATTAATTTTTTCATCAATCTTACATCCAACCTATACATTTTATACACCAAAATGATCGTTTATTCATGTAAAAAGCGCACATAATGCTATTTTGGCCAAAACTCTAATTTTACAGGGTGTCCAACAAAAAGTGTATTTTGGATATCTAGTGTAATACCCAAAATACCTATCCGAAAAAAATCTTTTTTTTTTGGCTTAAATCCTGTGTTTTATCTGTAGGCATATGTGGTATATAACGGTTTGGAGGACCCGGGACTATAAGGTTGTCAAATTTCATTTTGGAACACCCTGTAAATGTGATTTTTGTGTCTGTAGAGCTAAAACTTGGTCCAAATTGGCTATTTTTTTCAAATTACTCTAATATGTGTCTTAGTATGTTTGGCCATAGTGTTTTCTGACCAGATCAATATTTTCCTATTTTTTGGACACCCTGTATTTTCAAAAAAAGAGAAAATTTTTTTTTCTATTTTTAAGTTACTTAAAACTGTCATATAGATGCAGATTTTGATTAATAACAATAATATTTGCCTATTTTACAAATTTTTACACTTTTGGGACACCCTGTGCATGTTTTTGAAAAATGATGGTTTTTGCCCATTTTTGGGAGGAAGGAGTCGTTTTAAGGTCATAGACTATAACTTCATTTTTGTAGAACTTTTCAAGATACATCATTTGTTATTTATGCAAAAAGCGCAAAAACCGAACCGTTTTGCCGTTATTCACTGTCAAAGGCGGAATTTTTTACGTTTTTGCCGTCCCGAGGATTTAATGCGCAGTTTAGGTAGGAAGACGTTGATTTTTCAAGATAACTGTGAAATACTTTTATTTAGGCATTTTATTTTACTAAATTTCATGTGAAGTAAAAATTTTTGTATGTCCAACTAATTTTTGTCAAAAGGAATTTCAAATGCACATGGTTTATGTTTCTTTTATTACTTATGTTATAGCAATTATTTATATTATATACATTTAATTTTCTTGTTTTAACAATTGAAATCCATCTCGACGAAAAACGGTTAGCTGCACAAAAAATTTTACTTTATATGAATTTAAGAAAATTAAATTTCCTAAATAAAAGTATTTCAGAGTAATCTTGAAAAATCAACGTCTTCCTACCTAAAATGCGCATTAAATCCTCGGGAACGGCACAAAACGTAAAAAATTCCGCCTTTTGCAGTGAATAACGGCAAAACGGTTCGGTTTTTGCGCTTTTTGCATAAATAACAAATGATGTATCTTGAAAAGTTCTACAAAAATGAAGAAATAGTCTATGGCCTTTAAACGACTCCTTCCTCCAAAAAATGGGCAAAAACCATCATTTTTCAAAAACATGCACAGGGTGTCCCAAAAGTGTAAAAATTTGTAAAATAGGCAAATATTATTGTTATTAGTCAAAATCTGTATCTATATGACAGTTTTAAGTAACTTAAATTAGAAAAAAAAAATTTAAAAAAAACAAAAAAAAAATTTCTCTTTTTTTGAAAATACAGGGTGTCCAAAAAATAGGAAAATATTGATCTGGTCAGAAAACACTATGGCCAAACATATTAATACACATATTAGAGTAATTTGAAAAAAATAGCCAATTTGGACCAAGTTTTAGCTCTACAGACACAAAAATCACATTTACAGAGTGTTCCAAAATGAAATTTGACAACCTTATAGTCCCGGGTCCTCCAAACCGTTATATACCACATATGCCTACAGATAAAACACAGGATTTAAGCCAAAAAAAATGATTTTTTTCGGACAGGTATTTTGGGTATTACGCTAGATATCCAAAATACACTTTTTGTTGGACACCCTGTAAAATTAGAGTTTTGGCCAAAATAGCATTATGTGCGCTTTTTACATGAATAAACGATCATTTTGGTGTATAAAATGTATAGGTTGGATGTAAGATTGATGAAAAAATTAATTTTTAAAATTGTGAAAAAATGGGTGTTTTTTAAATTTTTGTTGCCTACCTTCATAGATAGCTAGATATCTAGACATCCAGGGACTCTGAAACTTTTTTTTGGCCATCCAGCATCCTTGAATCACCCAACGGACCAAAATATAGAGTATTAACAAAATCGGAGAGGTAGTGCAGAAAAGTGGTACATTTGGCAAATAATGCACCATATATATAGATAGATAGATAGATGAATAGATAGATAGATAGATACATAGATAGATAGATATATAGATATATAGATATATAGATAGATAGATAGATAGATAGATAGATAGATAGATAGATAGATAGATAGATAGATAGATAGATAGATAGATAGATAGATAGATAGATAGATAGATAGATAGATAGATAGATAGATAGATAGATAGATAGATAGATAGATAGATAGATAGATAGATAGATAGATAGATAGATAGATAGATAGATAGATAGATAGATAGATAGATAGATAGATAGATAGATAGATAGATAGATAGATAGATAGATAGATAGATAGATAGATAGATAGATAGATAGATAGATAGATAGATAGATAGATAGATAGATAGATAGATAGATAGATAGATAGATAGATAGATAGATAGATAGATAGATAGATAGATAGATAGATAGATAGATAGATAGATAGATAGATGTGGGATGATATATATTCAGTGAAGCTTGATAAAGGTCCAGGTAAGTTATATACCACAAGAGAAGTCAATATTTCAATTCTTGGGAAATTTCTATTTTTCTGTTTAAAACTAAAATTGAAAGTAGAGGGTCGTAGCCGCTGGTATGTAAATATTGTTTGGTAGATAGACAAATTGATAGTTCTATAGATAGATAGATTTGTCATAAAACAAAATCACATTAAACGCCTTTGTTAAACTACCTTATCAGATAAGTATACATAACTATTAGATTTTCAACTTTTAGTATTAACGTAATATCCTATTTTTTAAGTAGTTTTCTTTTTGAAGCTTAATTAAGATCTCATAACTATAGAACCGATTAGTTCTTTACTTAAGATAAGCTTTACATAGTTTATAAGCTATTTTATTTTCAAATTCATGTCTTTGAATGGTTTTATTCTATTTTCTAAGCCCCCTAAAATACATACTAGCCGCTAGTTTTAATATTAAATATAGTAACTTTTTAGGTTGCTGTAATAATGAGAGTCCAGAGTATTATGATTCAGAGGTATTCAGGGTTATATTGTCATAAATAACAATTAACTTCATTAGTTGAAAAAGGTTATAATTTTAGGAGAAACAATAATTTATTGTCTTTTAGCTATTACAAACAAAATTTTTGGTTTAAGACAGAAATACCCAGAAAGCTTTTGTTTTAGATCAATAATAAATGTATCTTCTACATTTACTATAGTTGCTGCTTAAAGCATCTAGTGACTCTTTCTAAGATTGTGGACGGAGAAAAATAGTCTAAAAACCATGCCAAGACTTTAATTATGAAATTAAATATCTTAAAACCCTAAAGGAACTTCCCTATAATTGATAAATCCATTGGTTTATTGTTGGAGAGATCCTAACGAAAAGAAAGAAACACACAGACATATAGACAGACAGACATCCTGTTACTTTTATATAAAGATTTGTTGATGCATGACTATTTATTTAAACTGAAGGATATCAGCACAAGATCAAGTATTAAAAAAGTAAAGGTAATTTTTCCACATAAAATTTCTCCTAAAAACTATCACCTAAAATTTTTACATAAAATTTTTCCTATTCTCGGACAAAAAATAACTATTATAACTATTTTTATAAAACTAAACCTTTAGGTATTTTGGGTTGAAAAATTTGAATATCTATGACTGTAATCTGACAATATATGACTAAATTATGACAATCTATGACTAAATTATGACAATATATGACTAAATTATGACAATCTATGACTATAATATAACAATATACGACTATAATACCTATGTAAAGGGTGTTTAAAAAAAAACAATCGCTCAAAATTTGAACCAACATAAATACTTCAAATCTTGGAGATAGACCCCATAATGTTCAGAGTTTTTGATTGGGCATGTAAAAACCTTTCTTTAGACACCTTAAACAGGTTTCTACCTCAATCCTAGCCAATTTGGGATAAAAAAAAACAGACCCATCCAACATTGAGGCATGGCGGCTCTGTTAAAATCTAGTTCTTGATGTTTGTCAGGTCTTTCTTTTTTATGCCAAATTCGCTAGGATTATGTTAGAAACCTTGTTAAGGTGTCTAGATAAAGGTCTTTACATGCCCTATCAAAAACCCCAATTATTATAGGGTCTATCTACAAGATTTCAAGTACTTAAGACAGTTTGTTCTTTTCTTTAGAGAGACAAATTTGTCTTAATTTATTACAAAATATGCACTTTCGGTGTAGGGCAAATTTCTCTGCAAGGGCTAGGTTTCGAGCTCTAGTGCTCTGGAAGGGTGAGTAGATTTAAAATTTAATATTGTTTTATTATTGTCATTGCTTAGGCATGAATTGTATTATTTTTTATTAGTTTTGGACCAAAACTGTAAGGTTTATATTGAAAAAAGAGAAGCGATTGGTTTTTTTTAAACACCCTTTATGTATGCCTGTCTGTCTATACCAAAGGATCTCGCTAACCGCTAAACTGTTTTGCTTATCCTTTACAGGGTAGCTTCTCATAGGTCTTGGAAAGGTTTAAAACTATTTTGGGTGAGGGTACCGAAACCCTATTAAGAGAAATTGCCCCTAGAAAAAAATAACCTTCACACAAAAAAATCTAATTTTTATAAAAAAAAAAATTTTTTTTATCTAATTATCGAATTCAACTCCCCCTCTTCAAGTGCACAGAGGCCGCTAGTATGACAATATATGACTATATTATGACAATATATGACTATATTATGACAATATATGACTATAATATGACTTTTAGGAGTCAACAACTACTAAAACCACTACAACTACTTCTACAACCACTACTACTACTAAAAGGATTGTATTCTAATATTTGATTTGCCTATTTTTCTAAGAAGTTTAGTATTGAACAAAGAGCTGGAAAGTATCATGTGTGACATCATAAAAATACGTCTCTTTCCCACTTTTCCTCTCATACCTCATTTTTAGACTCATTTTATGACATCACACATGATTTTTTCCAGCGTTTCATAGTGGACTCAAAAAAGGTTTCTTTGAGGCCTGAGTGTGCTTTGTCCTTCTAAAGCCTAAGCCTTAGCCGCAGCTATAATCAGCCTAAGCCAGCTACATTAAGATATTAAAGTAATCTATAAATCTATGTATTGTTTAGATGGCCTTTTTAGTTAGATTATAGAATACGTGGATATGTGAGAGATTATATCATACCCTGATGAATGTTTCTCGATATATAAAGATACCCCTACTTAGACTTTAAATCATCCCCTCCCCTGCTAATGAAGGTTCATATTGACAAATCTATGAGGACTATATTAGCAACCTAAATTAAGCCATTGACGGCAAAACTTATATAAACCTGTCACAATATCCACGTATTCTACATTAATTTTTATGACAATGTCGAAAGAAAATCGACAAAAAGGCCCGTTCGTAGTCATAACAAGGATGACAACATCCATAAAATTGAAGCCCAAAAACCGTAAGACAAACGAACATAAAGCAAAATATTAATACATAAGTCTAAACAAAATTTGTTACAAAACTACAGGATACTGGTTAAGGACTTGATAATAGAGATGCTTCACTTTTAACTTCTATGATGCCATGTTTAAAATCGATAGGATAATTTTAACTGTTTAAATTAACAAAAATGAGAAAGCCTAAAATGTCACGTGTGATGTCATAAAAATACGTCTAAAAAGGAAGGATGAGAGGAGAAGTGGGAAAGGAAACCCACAAAAAAAGAGATGTATTTTTATAACGTCACACGTGACATTTTAGGCTTTCTCAACGAAAATATCTAACTGTCACGGACACACCAAAATTATAGAAAAGATTCGCTTTTTTAAAAAGCTGTGCTCTATAAAAATATTAAGATACAATTCTCTAAAATCTAGTTTTCCAAGGGTATCTCAACAGATAATAATGCCTTTAATAATACAGGTTTCTATAAACAGCTACTCTATAACTATGATATGTCCGACAGTAACTCCCTACTTAGAACTAATAATAGAAAAGCATCCGTAACCATAGCTTTTAAACAATCGATTTTAAACTTGGCATTGTGAATCCAATAACAGTAAGGTACTAATAAAAAGTCGTAGCAATTCTATAATCATCACCAGAAAGTCTGTATGTCCATATAAGTAGAAAAATTAAACCTCCCCCTCCCCAAGAAAAGAGTTTTTCTTCAATCCTAAAAAAGGCCAAAAAAGAGGCTTCATTGTAAGTGAAAACGAAGCGACTGTACTACTTTTACTAAATAAAAGGCACTATACATTATACACCTTATGGTTTTTTTCACGCACAGGGATAGAATAAATCCATTGTTTTTTTTTGTAAAAATATTTAATGATGATTTTTTGTAGAATAGAAGAAGTGGATGTAACTGCAATTCAAGGAATCAAGGTATGCTTTTACGATAGTAGCAAAAAAAACTTTGGTAGATTTTTTACAGTGCTCCACAGTTGCGGTTTCTTAAAAGCTAGCGACTACTACTGCCAACGAATAAGCCTTAGTAACATACAATAGATTTTAATTTATCCACGCGCCTAATCAATTCAATAAGCTCAATGATTTATGAAATTCCTTTTCAGTACTCTATAATACACTTTTAGTCCGTAAGTAAGTAACTCTAGGTAAAATAGACAACTAAAATTGGTGAAGATTCCTTGTATCAATGAGATACAATTTATGTACTTCAATATATCAACTATTGTCTTGTCCCTTTAATCCCTGATATAATTTACTTGTTTACAGTATCAATACTTTTATTCTTGTTTTTTGCAGGATGCAGTGCGCGACGCACGTGTGTAAATAATTGTCTCGGAAAAGCTACTTGTTGGGGCGGATGTATGTATCATGGATAGTTGTAGCAATTCTTTTTTTTGGAATGTGCATTGACTTACCCCTCCTAGTAGCCCCGCATGGTTAGAATAAAGTCTGTATAATATATATCCCTCTGGGTTGGGGTCCCCTGCATGGGTTAGGCAAAAGTAAAAGAAATACCTCCCTTATTATAAAGGTTTTTTTTTAATATGGAGGGGTTCAGTGCTCGACAGGCACATTGAAGGAAAGCATCTATTTTTATATTTTTTTTTTCTTACAGAGGGGGTGGGCGGGGGTTAGTTGAAGCACATTTGCACTTTTGTTTACTTTAAATTGTATTCTGTGATTGGTAAACTTTTTTCTCTGTTATGTTTTAATAAAAATATGTTTAAATTATAGTTAAGTTTTTATTGCTATGTAAAATTTTGTTCTTGTTAAAAAAAAAGCTTTTTGTATTAAAAGTTTGTACATACGTTTGTTAAAAGTAGGTAGAGTTGATCCTATATACATATATGCAAGAATCATCCTATTAATTTCAACCTTTGCATACAGGTTACCTATGAATTACAATGTTTTTAAAATTATCCTACGTATATTTTTTAAATGGTAATTCCTAAAACAAAAAATAACACCAAATCCAAAGTATACTCAACCAAATCTGCAATTTTTTTAATATTTTACATTTATATTTTTAAGATTAGATGAAGATTGCAAATTTCTTTAAATCAAGGATGAAAACATCCATAAAAGCAAAGCTCTGCAATCAAAAGGTAGAACTAACAAAAATTAACATTTGTAGAGTGTAAAACTTTATAAGCAGAATATTAATTTTAAAGTTTAAACATAATTTTTGCAAAATTATTAAATACAGGATTTTTCTCAAGATATTACTTACTTTTTTGAGGCTTGATTATAGAGATGCTTAACTTAAACTATTGTTCCTGGTTGTTCTAAGAATCTGTCATATAAAAATCCGATGAATAGGATAATTTTATCATACAAAAAGTTGCTGTCAAAAAAGTAAAAAATAGCATGTTTAAAATGGACGTAAAGACTTGCTTTCTACATCGTTCCAGAAATCATCATCCAAAGTTTGTAATCGATAGGACATCTCTAACATGCATAAATTAACAAAAAAAGAGCATCCGTGTCGGACGGGCGTAAAGACTCTCATCATAGAAAAGCTTCGCTATAAAAAAAAGTCATTTATACCATCCAAATTATATTTGACACTTTTCCCCCCTCTCTGGTAGCTAGCAAGCTTATAACAAAGAATAAAGGGGCTCCCACAATGTATTTAATGTAAAATAATTGGCTGTTTGGGTGTGTGTCCTATAAGATATGATTAACGGCTATGCCCGATATGTCATATTAGAAGTGATATAATATTTCTTGAATGTTGCACCACATTTTGGTATATTATAAAGTGATACTCGCAGCTGGGTAAAATAACGAAAACCCCCATCCACCATTGTTTATTCTAAGAAAGTTTTACATTTGACTTTTTGTGGGTTTAGGCTATTTTTGTATTCAACCTCTAACTCCCTTTGGGGGATATTGGCTAAGTTGCTATTTTGGATAAAGATAATCTCCCCTAAAATGAGAAAACACCATAAATTGGTAAAAGTTTTTAATCAACTCAAATTAAGACTTAATTGAATTTTAAAAAGTTGTATCAACTAAAATCTAGTTATTGTATAATCAGAGCCAAATAGAAATGAAAAAAAGAAACAAAATGATCTTTTTATATATGAGAAGCTACTCTATAAGTTTAAATGTCCGTCGGTCAAACTTTAAGAAATAGTTATTTCTCGCATCGTATTATAAAAGCTTTCGACATCTCGGTGCTAAAAAAACTGGTTTTAATCTTATGATTGTACATTTTTATATTCGTAGAAAACTGGATATAATTGATGCTAGACATAGTTTTTTCGTGTGGATGAGAACCGGTTCTAATCCACCAGATATTAATCGGTTTCGAATTAACACGAGAAAATATTTTCTCGTATTCATTCGAAACCGGTGGATAGGAACCGGTTCTCATCCATACGATAAAACTATGTCTAGCATCGTATTATATCCAGCTTTCTACGAATATAAAAATGTACAATCATAAGATTAAAACCAGTTTTTTTAGCCGGTGCCTTCGGCACCTCGGTACTAAAACTAGTTTTAATCTTATAATTGTACATTCTATATCCGCGGAAAGCCGTTTATAATACGATGCGAGAAATAACTATTATTTAATTTTGATTGGTTGCTTCCATACAAGAAGAGTTCAAACTTTTTGACTGAAATTTAATTTATCACAGGGGGTAATTTTGCTTATCCTCAATGGTGATGGATATTAATTCTTCGTTCATTGCCTTGTCCCTTAAGATTCCTGATAGGAATATGCTGTTTAAATCATTTATTTTTCACCTTTTCCCATACTACTATAATAGTTAGAGCTACGATTTTTTTCAAATTTTTTTATAACTATTATTTCTATACAAGACCCTCATCCGATTTTCAATTTTATTACCATGAAATTTTGAGAGGTCAATTTTTTAAAGGGTGATTTTCCTTGGAAGGTTGTTTATAACCTTCCACAAAATTGTTATATCCTTCTCGGGACCTATGAGAAGCTATATTGTTAAGGAGAACCTTCTCGGTTTTGCGGTTAGCGAGATCTATCGGTACCAACATACAAACAGACATCCTGATACTTTATTATAAGGATACTATCTTTTTTTCTAGGGCGTTTTCTTTAGGGAGGATTATGGTACACATCCGTAAAAATAGTTTCCTGGACCTATGAGAAGCTACATTGCAAATAAGAACCATATCGGTTCTGCGGTTACCGAGATCCTCTGGTAAACAAAGACAGACAGTCATTGAGTTACTTTTAAGTTTTTTTTTTCAGCAGCCATTATAAGGAAAAATCACCCCCCCTTCCCCCCCATTGATAGAAATTCAAAGCCCTAACCTGAACTTTTATATATCCGGTTGTAAAAACATAGAATACATCTATAATGCATAAGATTTGTAGACAAATAGTCATGAAGACAACATAAAAACATATTCTTCTGGGTATTTAGCATCTCTATAAATTTATTATCTTTTTACTCTCATTGACTTGAGTTATTTTAAATCTTAATTACAGGTTTTAATTACAGTGTTTTTTTTAGTAAGACAAAAGTATTAATTTAACTCACTTATCATTTATAGAAGTTAATAATCAATATCTCATTTTCTTCATTGACGTGGGTCATTTTGTATCAGAAAAATAAATTTCATGGCTTAAAAACGGGTTTTTCCAAAGTTTTTCAAAAATTTTGAAGATTTATGGACTATACCTAACCAATTTAAAGGGTGTGCAAAAATTGGCACATTTTAAAATTCAAATTGCGCGGCATGTACTGTTAATAGTAAAGAAAATGTTATGATTACCGTTAGAAGTTTATTTTATCTGACTATGCTCGTCCTTGTTTTATTATTCGTATGCATTTCTAGTTTGTGTTATTTATACGGATCCAGAATCCATTACATAAATGTTGCCAAAAAATCTACCATTAAGGACAGGGATACGGGGGTAGGACAATGGGCGATAAAACAATCCATAGGTTGCAAAGTACCAAAAAATCATTGATTGGAATAAGGACAAAGAGATTAAAACATATTTTTCTATGACTGACAGACCGACGGACAAAGTAAATTACATACCGGATGCACATTGGTATAGAGAATCTTCACAAAAAATCACTCGTTTTTCTTGACAGCTGAAAAAATCACATTTCCCAATAAACTAACGGACTTTCTGACAAAAAGACTGACAGAAAGTGAATTATAGAGTAGCATCAAAACAAACAATGTTATCAATAAATTCAGAGTTAAAATCAAATATTGAAAAAAAAAGTCATCAAATTTCGTTTTTTTTCTCCCAGGAGAAATGCCTTTGTTTAAAATAAGACTTACAGATTAGAGTTATGTTCAACTAGAAGCAGCTTATAAAGTCTCTTTAAAAAGTGGACAAATGTCACATTGCTTTTCCGAACTATCCCAATTGACGTCATATAAGAAGGGAATATGACATCAAACATTATTTTGTCCACTTTTTTTGACACTATAAGCTACTTCTGTCAACCATCCCTTTATATCTGAATTGACTGAAATATTTGTCAAAATAAAGTTCAATGTTTTCCTAAATCTTTTCTCAGCATAAATTTATGCTGTCTATATTTTGAATAGCTTTTTAAATATACTTTTTATTGCTTTTTGTCTGATTTTATAAATATAGCTTTATATTGATTATTTTTCAAAATACCAAAGTCTTTAAAAATGATTCGTTCCGCTGCTATGTCAAGTGTAATAAATTAATAATTAAATAGAATAAGGGGAATAGCTTGGGAGAAAACAGACACAACGCATTACCTTTTACAGGACTTCCAGACCGTACAATCAAAGGACGGTTGTCTTAAATTCGTTTGGCTATGTAATTATGAACTACACTAGCAAAGTTTGGTCCAAAGTGATTAAGATAATGAGTATTAAATGAAACCCTAAAAACTGGAATTGTGTGTCTCTATAAAAAAAATCTCCATTGAACCATTTAGTTTACAGTTTTCAGAGAATCATTATAATGGTCTGCCAAAAAAAGCACCTAGAGCTGTATGTGTCGATTAATTTCTTGAAAATAACTTCTAAACCAAACAGTTCAACATTTTCAGGGAAAGTTAACAATAGTCTGTTAATTATAATACGTTAACCATTCAAAATTCAATAAAAGTCCCCAAAGTTGTTAGCCCAACGATTAAGAAAATGTTACTACAAAACTTTGGGGACTAGTGCAATAAACAGTCCAATGTCCCCTCCCACCCTGAAAAACTTATAGAATATTTTCATAAGAACAAAAAAATGTGGAACAAATCTTAAGCTTTGAAAATGGTTCAATCAGAAAACTTTTTTTTCCATAGGATTATCCAAAAATAACAAGGACAACTAATTCAATTATTAGCGCAGCAACATTCCTTTTAGAAAAGTAACGGAATGTCTGTAAGTCTGTATGTGTGTACCATAGGTTCACGCTACCCGCTGACCCAATATGGTTATTCTTTATAATATAGCTTATCATAGATTCTGGTAAGTTTTGTAACTTTTTTTTGGAGAGGGTATCTCCCCACCAAAAAATTATAGTTTTTAAATGTGTACCATGCACTGTGCTTGACTGACGTATGGCCATATGCTAATCATTGAGTATCTGCGCCACTAAAAAAATATTCCAAGATTTTCTGAGGTAAAAAAAAAGTTTTTTCCTCTGTTTGTGAATTCTTCCGATTAATCCGCTTATTCCACAAATCTACCTCAATTTTTTGTCTCGCTCTCCCTCTCTCTCTCTCTCTTACACTCCTTCTCTCTTGTTCTCCCTCATTCTTTCCTTTTTTTATCTCTCGCTCTCTCTTTCTCTCATTATCACTCTCTCTCCCTTTCTCTCTCTTTCAATTTTTCTCTCTCTCTCTTTCTTCTCTCACTCTTTCTTTCCTCTCTCTCTCTCTATCTCGTTCTCTCTTTGTCTCTTTATTTGTTTTTTAATCTATATTTTTATCTTTCCCTACAAGTTTCTGTATCGCTTTTCTCTCTCTCTATCTTTCTCTTTCTCACTCTCTTTCTCTCTCTTTCTTATCTCTCTCTCTCTCTCTCTCTCTCTCTCTTTCTCTTTCTCACTCTCTCGTTCTCTCTTTATCACTTTATTTGTTTTTTAATCTATATTTTTATCTCTCCCTACAAGTTTCTGTATCTCATTTCTCTCTCTCTCTCTTTTTTTTCTCACTCTCTTTCTCTCTATTTTTCTCTCTCCATCTCTCTCTCTCTCGTTCTTTCTTTATCTCTTACTCTTTGTTTTTTAATCTATATTTCTATCTCTCCCTACAAGTTTCTGTATCTCTTTTCTCTCTCTCTCTCTCTTTTTTTCTCACTCTCTTTCTCTCTATTTTTCTCTCTCCATCTCTCTCTCTCTCGTTCTTTCTTTATCTCTTACTCTTTGTTTTTTAATCTATATTTTTATCTCTCCCTACAAGTTTCTGTATCTCTCTCTCGTTCTCTCTTTCTCTCTCTCTCTTTTTCTCTCTCCATCTCTCAAGGTCTCTCTCTCTTTTTCTTTATTTTTCTCTTATCTTTCTTCTCATTATATTCACATTATTAGTATCTTTTTCGAATTTTTATCACCTTGAAACCCCTCATTTCACACCCTCAAAAAAGCTTAGACGTCCTTGCAACTAGCTTAAAATTATTTTAAAATCCTTTTTTTTCTTATTGGGGGGAGGTAATTTATTTAATTCTCTTAAGATTTTGAGCTACCCTCCTTTAAGAGGTTCAAAAACCTTTTCTTGGTGCTTTAGGAGAACTCTAAAGGGACACTCATATATACATAATTAACTACTGTTTTGTTATTCAAATGATATCAGTTTTTAACAGCAAAGGTTTCCTAGTATTCGTCGTTATTTCCCATCATTTTATTTATCCATAATCAATAGAATTAGTTATTATTTTCAATCTTTAGATTTTATATTAAACGTTTTTGTAATGTCAAAGTGGCGTTAATTATTTTCTAGAACCAAATTTAAAGGGACTGTAAACGAGAAAATTTCACACAAATTAACCTTTGCATTGCATTGTGTTATTTTTTCATTTTTTTTCAAACCGTAGTTTTCTTATTTAAAGATCCATAACACGAACATATGTCCGTGTGCCGGTTTGTAACAGATTGCTTTTATTGTTAATTTAGGCATTTTATAATTGCATTATCGAATTCAAATTTGTCAAAATGATCCTTTTAAAAGCAATTTGATATTTAGAAAGTGTTGCAACTCTATTGTCATTACAGGAAATTTCGTAAGTCGTAATTATTAAATTTATTGCTTCTCTACATTTGGTAATAATCTTCTGGTTTGTTATGCTTCTCTTTTATAGGCTTTTATTCTTGGCTTTGGTTAAAGGGAGGAGGGCAGTTTTATTAATAATCTTATGTTTTACATAATTCGCCAAAAGTTTTCTTATGTAATGGGACAAAGTGTCTCAAAAATGAACCATGTGACGTCATAAAAATAAGCTAAAAATTATCCATCTCTTTTTTAGGGCTTTTCTTTTCCACTTCTCCTCTCATCTCCATCATTTTTATGACGTCAAGTGGCTGATTTTTGGGACACTTTGTCCCGCTACTTCCCTATTCTCGACGCAATCTTATTCGTACATAATTTTCAGAAAATTATAAAATCAAGAAAAGAGCAATATCAAATGTTTTGTTTAATTAACTTAAAATGTAAACTATATAGTATATATAAATCTTATAATAATTAATTATCACATCGTAACATATACATCTTTCCGCGGATATTAAAATGAAAGATTATAAGATTAAATCTGTTTTGTTTGCTCCAAGGGGCAGAAGGACCGTGCTAACAAAACTGGTATTAACTTTATGATTTTTATTTTGGAATTAGCGTGTAGTAGTTGTCTGTCTTACGATGCTCTACATGATTTTACAGTATAGATAAGAACCGGTTCTAATCCAGCGGATATTATCGGTATCGAAGCTATACTGGAAAAGAAAAATCAAATATTTTGTTTAATTAACTTAAAATGTAAAATATATATCAAACTTACATATGCCTAATATGCAGGGATCTAAAGGGATAAGACAATGGCCGATAAATTGATGATAAAAAAGTTGCCTATTCTCTAGATTACAATTAGTGGTTGAAACGTTTAAACACTCAAATTAGCAAATTAACTGAACAAATTCTATATAGACCCCAAAGTTGTTAAGCCAACGAATAAGAAATCTTATACAATTTTGGGGACCAACCCAATGTTCCCTTCCTCCTTGATAATATTATATGTATAACTGTTTATTTGTCTTCTATAAAGTTTATATAGAATCGTAGTAGCGTCAGGGATATTAAAGGATAAGACAATGAAACATGAATTAAAATTAACACACCTGTAGATTAGAAGTATTGTGGAAATATTTAAAATTGTTCAATTTTATAAAAATCCTCAAAGATTTCCAGATATATAATGAAAGAACTTTGGGTACCAGTATGATTTACAGTCTAATGTCCCCTCCCTCCCTGTAGTAGAGTAAATTTGTGTTTAATAGACAGAACTTACATTAGACTAATCAAAATGATGAAGATGACTAAAGTCCCTCCACATATTATGACGTCATATAATAGAATAACCAATGACAGGCCAGCAAAACTTTTACCATTGCTCAATTACAGTGTATACTGGCCTCTCATTGGCTATTCTATCGTATGACGTCATAATCAGTGCAGGGACTTTAATCATCTTCCAAAATTATCTAAATCGCAAGTTACTTTTAAGAAGCAAAGCTTTACTATATCTGTCCTTATATCAGTTTTATCTGAAACAACTGTATAATTTTTTTTTTTTTTTTTTTGTTATTTCAACATTAATTTTAGACGTGAAAGAATTATCCTATTGATTTTAAACTTAATACTAAGCATAGCATTTTCAATGAGTAAAGTTAAAATGTAAATGCATCTATATTTCAGTAACTTTTCAACATATGAACATTAAAAGATTTTAATATAATCAAAATGTAGTTTTGCATCTGTCCGTCTGTCTATATTAGTGTACCGACGGATCTCGCTAACCACTGAACCGATATGGTATTCAATTGCAGCTAAGCTTCTCATAGGTCCTGGGTAGGTTTATAACTATTTAAGGGAGGATACAACCGCTCCCCCCCCCCCCCTTTCTTTGAAAAACTAAAATTTAATGTAGAGGTTTTACTTCCCCATCCCTCCACCTCAAGTGCTCTAGTAGCCGCAAATAAGAAATATAAGAATATCTTCTGTAACTCTATAATTAAAGGTATACATAATATATGTATTTACTAATCCAAAGTTTCTTGATCTGAATCTAAACTGAATTGATCAGGAGATATCTACGGGATAAACGGATAGGTCAAACATATATTGAAAATTAATTTTGTCATTTTTTTCTCTCTCCCACTCTCCATCGCTCTTTCTTTTTCTCTTTCTCTCACTATTTCTTTTACTCTTTCTGTCCTATACTTTTTGTCTGTCTTATTCTTTCTCTTATGCTTTCTTATTTCTCTCTCTATATATATATATATATATTTCTATATATCTGTTTCTCTCTTATACCCTTTCTATTTGTTGTATTCATAGTCAAATTTTCAAAAATTTATTATATCGTTTTTGGTACCTAAAAAGGATGCTCAATTTGTAAGATTATAATGAGGATATACAAACTTTCCCGATTTTGTATAATTTTGAGGAACACGACTCCAGTTACGTCATATTTTTCTTTCCCGAAAAAGGGAAGGGGGAAAGAAAAAAAGGGAAGGGGGGAAGAAAAAAGAGATGGGAGTAAAGGGGGTTTTCCCCATCTCTTTTGAAGAGATTTTCTTACCCTCTTCCCTTTTTCGGGAAAGAAAAATATGATGTAACTGGAGTCGTGTTCCTCAAAAATTATACAAAATCGGGAAAGTTTGTATATCCTCGATTATAATTGTTGGTTGAAAAGTTTGAACACTTCAAGATTGATAAAAGTGCCAAAGAATATTAAATAACATGTTTATAAAACTCCGTCCTGCCTATTCCTATATTCCCGATTACTCTTATAACAGAAATCGATTTATTATTACCTGGATGTTGCATCAGATTTTCATGTACTCTTATGCAGCTAGCTAGAATACTGATACCCCCAATCCACAACCTCTACCCCATCCCACCCCCTGCTACTGGATGAACGAACTGACCAATACATAAGGTCCATATTAGCAACCCTAATTGACGACAAGTTTCTCCCTTGTCAATATATCCATAAATATACTATATTCATTATATCGGAATAGAATGGAGAATATCATTAAACATTGATAAAACAGATTTTCTTACAACAAGGCTTGTGTATCCTTTCCCTGTTAAACTGTTGTGCTGCTATTATATCAACACACTAGTGTTATTTATTATAGAATGTTGGTCACTTTAGGCTTACACTACACCTTTTCAAACACCCCCCTGACGCTAATATGGCCCTCCTTTTGTTGCCAGTAATACAAACCCCTAATAAGTTATTCTAGGTATCTTTTTTCTATAAAATTTTACCGTTTAGTTTTTGCTTTTATGGGAAGCTTTATTATAATTCAGGGTACAATTTTTTTCTTTGAAAATTTGATTTCTAATTATAAGTGAAAACTGTCATAAAAATTATTTTACACTTAAGTAACATGCAAGGATTACAATATCCATAAAAGCGAAGCTCTAAAATAAAAAGAACATACAAACATGAACACTTGTAAAGTGTTCATACTTAATTAATTTAAAGGTTTAAATAAAATTGTAAATAAATACAAGACTCTGCTTAGAACCTAAATATACTTTACAATTACATATAAAACAATACATAGTACCTTTTTGTTCTAGGAATCAATAATTAAAAAATTAGGTCTAGGTGAATAGAATAATTGTATTTTAAAAAAGCTTTTGTTAAAAAGGAAAAAAATAACAAGTTTAAATAAACGTACGGACTTTTTGGTAACAATAATTGAGTATGGACGGCTCGAAGTATGGACGAACAGACCCTGATCATAGAAAAGCTGCGCTTTGAAAATATTTACATTTTTCCCCACTATATAAAGACACCTTTTTGGTTAAGATGTTTTCATGTTTAAAAGGATTGATTGGGTTTATGTAAATGTGTGTTTGAACACAAGTAACTTAAAATCATTACTGATAGAATATTCTTTGGTAGAATCTAAAGTTTTTATATTTTTACTATTGCCTATGTAGAATGTATATTTTTATACATGAAGAAAAAAATAATGTGTTGTGCTGATAACCGTGCTCATTTTAAAAATCATTTTTATCCTATTGTAATATCATTCATTGAACCTGCCAAAACATCCAAAAGACAAAAAACCCTTTTATTGCAACATATTTTTACAAAGGACATAAATGTGCATTAAAATAAGTTGCACCTGTCTTGGCTCTCCACCAGGCAGCAGTGTGTATAATTTTTAACTTTTCTAGTATGACGCAATGTGGCAAAACCACCATCCTGACAACAAGCACCATTACACTAATGCTGCTGGTTAGTTTATGTACATATCTACCTTCTAAACTTATTTATTCTATGCTAACAAGATAAGAAATAGTACAAATAATGAATATTCTACGCCGTATTGTTCTAAGACTGTGTTTTACCTGATGATGCTTCTTCTAACCATATTTATTCTATGCAACAAAGTTAGAAATAATATAAATAATAAGGTTTTTCTATCCTCTATTGTTCTAAGACTTGAATTCAACTGACTTGGGGAAAAGAATTTGAATATCAAACAAGGATTTATTCTCTTAGAACTACAATATTATCAGGGAATTAGTGGATATAACAATAATAGATTTTTTCTTATTCTCATGGGCGTTTCAATATAAATTCAGCAGTAAAGGAATAATAGTTATTTTGTATTATAAACAGCTTTCCGTGGATATAAAATGTACAATTATAGGAGATGCCGAAAGCCCGGGCTAAAAAAACGGGTTTTAATCATATGATTGTACATTTTTATAATTGCAGAAAACTGGATATAATACGATGCTAGACATATTTTTTTGTGTGTGGATAAGAACCGGTTCTCATCCACCGGATATTAATCGGTTTTGAATAAATACTAGAATACATTTTACCTTGTTTAAGTTTAATTATATTTTTTTTAAATATGATAGCCAAACAGCATTTCATACATTTCTTTACATTTATACTTTTGTATTTACAGGGTTTGATACTTGAAACACCGACTTTTCTTAAATATTTTTACTTTTTCCTAAAGAGTATTCTTATAACTTAGTTACCCTAACCTAAAATTTGATAATTTTACAATCCCTTTTTACCAAAATACTTGCCTACCTACCAAGAAAGTTTTTAAAATCAAGTTAAGATCATTTACCATCCATTGACGCATCCCTTAATCCCTGACAACTAATACAGACACCTTTACCACTCCCAAGATGTGCATACACACACAAGCAAATTTTACACTATTTTAAAAAAAATGTTTTATAAATAAATCAATTACGGCCAAGGTTTTTTTTAAAGAGCATTTAGGTTTTTATGAAAAGAGAAAAAGATAAAAAGAATACTTTCAGGCAATGATTTAATCATTCTACTCTGAATTGTTTTGTTTTGTATGAATACCTCACCCCTCTGTTCACCCCCCAACTCTGACTCACTTTAATAACAATAGAATTAAAAATTATTATTAGAATTACTTAACATGAGAAGGGGTTATAAAAATAATGTATCCAAAATATGAATAACTTCTTATGGAAAAAGAGAATAATGGCAAATAATATTGTGCTTTTAATAGAAGAATCTTTTTGATAGACTATTCATTTATATTTCTTTTAATGAAAATTGTCAATCTTTAGAAATTTTGACAGGAATTAAGAAAAAAAGATAGGGGACATTTTAGTTGAGGTTTTAAAACACTCTATTTATTGCAATCTATTCTAGACCAACGCCCATAACCTCTGAAGGTTTTAACCCTTTTTTACTCAAAACTAAAATAAAAGAATAAAAAGCAACAGAATTACTGAAATGTTATTTTGAAGGTGTTGTCTATGTAAGCTTCATATAGGTCTTCTAATGGTTTTAGGTTTTTTTATTTGCTGGTCTCAGTATTTATATGGTTTTAAGTTATTTTTCTAGACCCTTTAGTCCCTTCTAATACAGAGCCCTTAGATGCTAGGGGCGTGAATGCAAGTCATTTGAAATTCAGATTATTGTTTTACTTAATGTTGTAAATTTGATATATTAAAGAAAAAATTACTATTATTTATATGCTTTATAAGATATGTAAAACCCAGGGAACTAAAAGGATAAGACAATGGTCGATAAGTTGATGTTAATCCATCACAAATTTACATCTTCTGTAGAAAACCATTATTGGTTGACACGTTTGGTCACTTAACTTAATGATCAACCATTTAAAATTCAATAAAAGCATCTTAAGTTTTTAAGCCAACGAATACGAAAACAGTATTTTAAAACTATTGCAGTGTAATAAACAGCTAATGTCCCCTCCCTTCCTGTAAAACCTTATTATTTTATATGGTTCTATCTCATAGATTGACTAAAATATGAGGGGACATTTAACTGTTTTTTGTACTTGTTCCCAAGTTTTATAATAACGTTTTCTAATTCGATGGCTCAACAACCTTGGGGCCTTTATTAAATTATGATTGGTTTGTTAATTTAGTTGAGTCTTCAATCATTTCAACCACTTAATGTAATCTACAAAAGGGATAATTTTTTGTATCTTCATTAGAGATGCACATCAATTTATCAGACATTGACTTATCCCTTTAGATCTCTGGTATGAATATGTAAAATGTAAAAGCCAACTATTTATAAATTCTAAACCACACTTTTAGGTTAGTCCACCAGTTAACTCTTTACAAGGGTGACCATAATTTTTGTTGAAGTTGAATAAATTTTGCAAAATTTGCTCTTCATCTCCTAAAATAAATATTTATTATATGCAAATCGTAGCTGTGGTTAGTGCCCTAGGAAAATGGGGATAGGTGTCACCGCGTTTGGCCTACTTATTCAATTGACTTCATAGTAGCGGGAAAGAGAAAGAGAGGGGGGAAAGAAACCCCTTAGAAAAGAGATGGGGTATAGGGTTTTCCTGACATCATTAGATTAGGCAGGCAAAAAGCAGTGACACCTATCCCCATTTTGCTAGGGCACTATGGACAGCTACATACAAATCCAAATATTTTTATTTTAGAATGGAACTTATCATAAAAAAGTCTTAACTTTTATTGCTTGTCTATATTTAAAAGCGAAGCTTTTTTATATGCAGAGACTGTCTGCAAGTCCGTCCGTCCATAATTGATAGCTTTTATCGTTAGTTCTTCCTATATCGGAGATCTGACATTATTATTTCTCATATCGTATTATAAACGGCTTTCCGCAGATATAGAATGTACAATTATAAGATTAAAACTAGTTTTTTTAGCCCCGTGGTGCCGAAGGCACCGGCTAAAAAAACTAGTTTTAATCTTGTGATTGTACATTTCTATATTCGTAGAAAACTGGATATAATACGATGCTAGACATAGTTTTTTCGTATTCATGAGAACCGGTTCCTATCCACCGGATTCAAATGAATACGAGAAAAGTTTTGATGTTAGTTTGACCTTCCGTCTGATTTCAGAGCTTTGCTTTTATACATGTTCAATAAAATTAATTTTCCAAAATTCTATTGTTTGGGTAAAAACCTCTTTGTTACTTAATAACTTATTTTATGTATTTAACATATACATGAAGCTGCGCCCCCATAATCTAGGGGCAGATAAATAGTCTAAAAGCATTTCATTGCTTAATACTAAATATAAAATAGATAAAAACCATCCTGGGACCTCTGTCAATCTTCCCTAAAATGAAGAACTTAATCATTTAAGTAGGTATAAAAAATTAAGCTTCAGATAAAAAATACAACTTTATATAGTGCTAGTGGCTGCGCTACTAGAGGCCTCTAGGGGCACTTTATGGGGGAGAGAGTAGACAAAGTCCCATTTTTATTTTTATTATGAAAAATAAAATAAAATTGGGGGGAGAGTGATTTTTTTCTAGGGGCGATTACTCTTTGCAGGGTGGAGATACCAATCCCAAAAATAGTTATAATCCTTCAATATCTATAAGAAGTTTTACTGTAAAGATCGCAAGATCCTTCGCTACAGACAAAAAAGCTCACTACTTTTTATAATAGGATAAATGTGGCATCCCTGTTCTAAAACTTGACATTCCGCTGATATGTTATGGAATACTAAATACAATTTTGACACATTTACTACCAGCCATGGAATAACAAAAGAATTGGATATCAGGGATCTTAAGGGATAAGATAATGGACGATAAATTGATTTACATTACCAATGATAATCAACAAAATACCCCTCTCATAGATTAAATTATTAGTTGAAACGTTTGGACTAATCAAAATCTAAATTCATTAAAAGTACCAGAAGTTTATGAGTCAACAAATAAGATAAAGTGGTTATAATACTTTGGGTACCAGTCTAATTTACATCCCAACACAGTGGTCCTCAAGGCAAAAAAAGTTTGACAAAACCCACCAGGATAACGGACTATATGGCCATCATATATACCCATTGGGGGGCCAGGAACTGATTTTCTTAAAATCATAGCTGTTCCTTCTTGGGATTTATTCCATTTTAAAGATAATAGACCGAATTCCTTAAAAAAATAAGGTTGTTTGTCACTATTTTTGTTGCTATGGTTTCAGAATAGAAAAAATCCTTATAAACCCTGAAAATCTGGCTCGGGTAGATCACAAAAAGTCATGACCCAACATTTTCCCCCCATTGGCAGAAAAGTTAGAGCACCTCAAAGTTTTTTTAACCATGCCCTGGTGTATTGGCCCCAGAGGGCCTCCCAGAGGAGCTAGCAGAAATCTAAAGGTACCAATAGAACCACAATGGCTGGCTCTAACTATGATTTAAAGTTGCCGGAGATGCTGGCCGGCCTCCTTCCTGCCTTTAAGTGGTGGCAAAATTAGCGCATCCCAAAAATGACAATTTTTTGACGTGTTTTTTGCGCGTAGCGCAGCGTGTGTGCAGGGCGCAGCCACGTGTATTTCAACTTTTTTGTAGGCCATCCCAAGCCGGTTCAGCAGATGTGCGGCCGGAGGCGGTCGGCCCAGCCGTTTGGCCGACAGCGGCCGTAAAAGGTCGCGAAAATTGTTAAAAATCAACGTTTTTGCGGATTTTCGGTGGGCCAGTGCGGCCAAAACTATCTAACCGTCTAAACACACTGTTTTTGGCGGATATGCGTCCTGAACTGGTCGGCCAAATGGCCTGGCTGCACCGGCCCACCAAAGATCTGCAAAAACATAAATTTTTGATGATTTTTGCAACCTTTGACGGCCGCTGTCGGCCAAACGGCTGGGCCGACCGCCTCCGGCAACTTTAAATCATAGTTAGAGCCAGCCATTGTGGTTCTATAGGTACCTTTAGATTTCTGCTAGCTCCTCTGGGAGGCCCTCTGGGGCCAATACACCAGGGCATGGTTAAAAAACTTTGAGGTGCTCTAACTTTTCTGCCAATGGGGGGAAAATGTTAGGTCATGACTTTTTGTGATCTAACCGAGCCAGATTTTCAGGGTTTATAAGGATTTTTTCTATTTTGAAACCATAGCAACAAAAATAGTGACAAACAACCTTATTTTTTTAAGGAATTCGGTCTATTATCTTTAAGATTTTAAGAAAATCAGTTCCTGGCCCCCCAATGGGTATATATGATGGCCATATAGTCCGTTTTTCTGGTGGGTTTTGTCAAACTTTTTTTGCCTTGAGGACCACTGTGCCAATGACCCCTCCCTCCCTACATATTTGCATTCTAGTCAGAATTAAACTTTGCTCTTTTTTTTGGTATCAAATCAAATGTAAAGATCAACTTTATAATTAGTATCTGAAATATTTCTCTTTTTTGATTAGTATTTACTCCCATATTTTGTGGTTTATCTTAAAGCGCCTAAAACTAACCCCCCCCCCCCCCCCCCTCACATATTGAAGTTAATTAAAATATGGTTTGGGGATAATTATTTGTTTGTTTGTCAATACTTTAGGCCACGTTATGTTAGGTTAGGTAGACCCGTAGTGAATGGGCTAAAACTTGACTCCACAAAGCATTTAATTTAATCAAACTTATAACTAACAAAATTGAGATTTTGATAATGGTAAAGAAAAGTAAGTTTCTAACTCTTTAGCCTTATATTTTAAAATTAGGCATTAAACAAGGAATTTATTCTTAAATGTTTGAAGATGGAAAAAATAATTTATAGCATCTTATTATAGACAACTTTCAACACAAATAAAAATAAAATCAAAAGATGAAAACTATTTTTGTTAGCACGGGTCTTTGGCCCCTCTGGGATAACACAATTGGTTTCAATATTATAATTTTCTATGTTAATATCCGCAGAAAGATAATAGTCTATAATAAAATATGATAAATATATAACTATTATCAATTTTGTAAACAACTTTTAAAATTCTGCAAAACTATCTATGTTTTACAATGAATGAAAAAATCTGAATATTTGTATCACTATATTGTGTGTTGGCAGCCTTGTTCTTGTGAAATATATTTAAAGTGGAAACAAATGAATAATTTGGCAACCCATATATCTGAAAACTGAAGTGTCCAAACAAAACAACACAATATGAACATTTTTTATAATTTTGTCAAAATTTCCATTTTTTAAGTATACAATTTTGGCAACAACTATTAAAATCTAATATTGACGTAAAACATTTGTCATATATTCATAGAGACTGTAGATAGCTTTTTGTAAAACTAATGACACGTCCCTAGAGGCCTCTAGGGGCACTCTATAGGTAGGGACTCGATACCCAACTTTCAAGTTTAGTTTTAAAAGAAAAATGGGGAGGGATTTTTATGCCAGAGGCGATTTCTTTTGTGAGGGTGGTTGGACAAAATCATATACATTATCAACAACAAAAATGAAGGGGAATTTTTTTATTTTTGGTTGGGTTGGGGGTGTTCCACGCCCCAAGAAAATAGCCTAAACCCACCACTGGACCATTAGGTATATTCCCTGAAGAGTAGAATCCGATCGGTTCAGTGGTTACCGAGATCTTAAGGGACAGATGGACGGACGTAGAGACAGACGGACACACGGACAGACATCATTCTACTTTGTATTATAGATAAAGTCAAAATATTTTCACAACAAAAATTCTCAATAATGTGTAAACACCTATTTGGCACTGTCCCTCTATAATGATCCAAATTTTGGCGCGCTCATAGATACCAGCCATACTAGAGTATAATAATTAGAGTGAGGGAATTTTCTCTACGGGTAACACTTTATATCTAAATAGTGGATACCCCTAGAGGCCTGGAGGGGAACTAAAGAGAAGGAGAGATGGAACATATGATAACATTTTATTTTATAAAAGAAAAATATATTATTTTTATTAGAATGAATTTTCTTGTTGGGGCGACTTCTTCTGGTTATAAACCTTTCCTTGATCGATAAAGAAGCTTAAATAAAAAGGTGAACCATATCAGTTATCAGTTTACGAGATCGTTTGGTACACAAAGCTTGTTACTTTTAAATAGGTTTTCCATTTTTATTTAAAATTTCATTTTCTCTTTTTATGGATATTAAAATTCTTTGATTATAAACTTGAACACTAATATTTCACCCCTTTCCTTCACTCTTCTCTCATTCTATGTAATTTATTTTTCTATTACTGTCATGCTACTAAGGACAGAGGGTTCTTTAAACTTAGAAATCAACATTTACTTAATATGAAACTGGATTACTTTTAAGAATACTTTCATACATAGTGTCTTGGTTTTAGGCCATATCAAGTTTTATTATACATTTTAAAAATGTTAAAATATACGTTTATCATAAAAAGTTAAGTATGTTTTATTTCATAACTGCTTATTTCAAACAAATTCTGCAAAGTGATTTCGAGCTTCCAAAGGCAATACTTGCAAGGATTAATATTTAGTCAAAACTTTTAAATTATTGCTGGAAAGTGCTTAGCAAAATTTGATTATGATCGTGCATTATTTATCGTTAATAGTGGAAATTAAAGAATTCAAGTTACCTTTCAAAAACTTTATTTAATATTTTGTTTTAGTACGGTTTAGTTATAGTAAATAGTATAAAAAAAATAATTCTAATTTCCAATGACCTAGCCTTATGAGTTGGCAGGCCTACATATATACTCAGCCTTTTTACAGGCATCTAAAGGGATAAGACAATAGCCGATAAATTGATGTATATCCCCAATGATCATACACAAAATTATCCCTTTATCCCAATTAGTGATTGAAACGTTTAAACGCTCAACTTAATGAACCAATAATAATTCAATAAAAGTTCCCGAAGTTATTAAGCCGACGAATAAGAAAACGTTATTACAAAACTTTGGGGACTGGTGTAATAAACAGCTCAATGTCCCCTCCCTCCCCTGGCCTTTTTATGAAGCTCTTCCCATATCATATATATATGTAGAATATTATATTCATATGGTAAATATTGATAAACAAACTGGCATCCACTGCTTTGTTTATGTCAAACCTACACTAGATAAGAATTTATTTACAACAAGCAACATTATTTTAAGAAAGCAAGAAAAATATAAAAGGATGTTTGTTTGTTTACCGTTGAATCTCGCTGACGCTAACCAATGAACCAATATGGTTCTGCTTTACCGTTAAGCTTCTCACAGGTCCTGAGAAGGTTTAAAAGTCTAATAGAAAACACCCCTATTCTTTAGAAACTAAAAATAAAAATGGAATGTTTCCCCTTAAATACCCCTAAAGGCATGTAGGAGAGTATCCACTAATCCAGAGAGGTAAGGTTTTTTTTGTCTGTAGCTTAAGATTTTGAACTACAGAACCAAAAGCATTATCCATTTTATTGTATCTTCAAATAGGTCCCGGGATAGTTTTAAGCTATTTTATTTTCAAAATTAAGCCTGAGGCTGTTTTTAGGCTATTTTTCCTCATTTTTCTTATTTAACCTTTTGAATTTTACTTGCAAAACTTTGATTCCTTTATTAAAAAAAATATATAATTATGGTATGAAAACAATAATATTAAGAAAAGTAAACGTACCTCAGGTTAGATTCAGGGAGGGAGGGGACATTGGACTCTTAATTACCCTAGTACCCAAAGTTTTAACTCAAGTTTTCTTATTTGTTGGCTAAAAAAATTGGGTACTTTTTAAAATTTGGATGAATTATTTCATTAAGTTGATTGTCTAAAAGTTTTAACTTATAGTTTCTTTGCAAATAAGGGGTACTTTTGTTTGCCTATCATCAATTGGGTTCGTACATCAATTTTTATCATCCATTGTCTTATCCTAAATGATCCCGCGGGTTAGATTAATATCTAGTAATGAGATTATTAATTGTATTACATTTATTACAGAATTATTATCCATCCAATTGTGAAATTATTTTACTCATATCATGATGAGGATATATAAGAGAAAATAAGAAAATAAAGAACAAGAGTTAATATGATACAGAAAGAGAATCATCGATAGAAGCTGAGATATCAAAACAATACAAAATGGGCTAAAAAGCACTCAAGGAGCGGTATGGCTGCCATGATTATTAAATTTTCAAAATTTCTGACAGGGGTAAGTTGATTGAATTAACCAATGATTGAAGACATAAAGTGACTAAAATATTAACCTTCAGACAAATTTTCAAATGTGAATTCTTTATAATATAAATAATAAACATTTTTTTAAAGAACTTAGGTATATAGTTTTTATAAATTTTGGTACATTATCATTTACCAGTGCGCTGCGCCTATAGCATTTAAAGGAAAAGTAAAATGGGAAAGCCTCAAAACATCATTTGCTTAAATCTTAAATTAAAAAGCCTATAACCATCCAGGTACCTATGTGAAGCTTTTCTAAAAAAGAAGAACTCAATAAGTTCACTATTTAATGTAATCTAAAGCTTTAGACAAAAAAATCATACTACTTTATATAATAAGGATATTCTTTTTTTAATGGGGAGTAGAAATGGGAAAATAAGTGATTATATATTTGTTGTCTGATTATTAATTACCCCATTCATCCCAGAGATACTAACTATCTATCTATCATAATAGTGGGGTGCACAGAGATTTGTCTTTCGGTTTGCGCGTACCTACCCCCTGTCTCCCTGAAAATAAGTGATCATATATTCATTGTCTGATTATTAATTACACCTCTCATGTTAGAGATACTAATAATATATCATACTAGTGGAGTGCACAGAGATATGTCAGACGGTTTGCGCGTACCTAACCCCTGTCTCCCTGAAAATAAGTGATTATATATTTGTTGTCTGATTATTAATTACACCTCTCAAGCCAGAGATACGAACAATTTATCAAATACTAACTAGAGGGCTTTACAAGAGTTTTTACGTTATTGTATTTTAAATTAATAATAATCAATAAATAAATAAATTTCCAACAAAAAAAAAAACACCTTACTACTTTATAATTTACTATTTGAAAGGGGTAGTTTCACGAAATGCATTTGAACTTAATTTAGTGAACCGCATATTTTTTGCTAGGTAATGGGTTAAACTATATTTTCAATTTTCTACCACGTAGTTTGAAAATATCAAGACTTGAAAATCGTCTTTTTGTGTCTTATATATATGCCTTATAATTGTAGTTTAACCAATTAACCAGGAAAAAATATGCGGTTTACTAAATTAAGTTCAAATGCCTTTCGTGAAACTAACCCTTTAACAACATTCAACAAATTCAGTTTGTCTAATTATACATTTTTAAACTAGTCGTGCACATGGGGGGAAGAGAAGTTTAACTAAAATTTCCCTTTCCCCTCAGAATTTTACAAGGGGGTGAGTTGGGGAGTATGTATGCTTGAAGAAAGTTGACAAAAAGTTTTTTTGAGGCTTCTTTTACCTATATAATAAAAAGTCTAATAAGAAACTATTTAAAGGAAAAGCAACTTAATAGTTCCTTGTATCAATCTATCCACATAGTAATAAAATGACGTTTTCTTAATCGTTGGCTAAACAACTTAAGAGATTTTATTGAATTTTGATTGGTTGAGTGTCCAATCGTTTATAACTCACTGATTGTAATCTACAAAAGAGGTAATTTTATGCATCATTAATGGAAATGTATAATATATCGATTTTCGGCGATTTTCTTATCCCTTTAGATCCCTGGATGGACGAGACACTGGCCTGTAAATTATACTGTTATCCAAAGTTTTTAAACTATGATCTCTCATTAGCTGGCTTTAAAATCATTGAATGTTGGTTTTTACATCAGTCTCCAAAATTTTTCTTCAATATCTTAATCTTTAAAGCGGGTACTTTTGTTTATCGTAATTGGGGTTTGTACTTTTATTAGTCATCCATTGTCTTATCCCTTAAAATCCCTGGCCCAAATATTCTTTCCTTCTTGGTTTCTTAGCAATAGATGACAATGTTCACTTCAAAGGGGATAATTTTGTTTCCCGTAATTGGAGGTATACATCAACTAATCGTCCATTGTCTTATCCCTCAAGAGCCATGGCCCAAATGTTCTTTTCTTTTTCGTTTCTTTGCACTGGATGCCAATGTTCAGTTTAATCTTTAAAGGGAAAATTTTGTTTATCGTAATTGGAGTTTATTTATAAATTTGTCGTCCCTTGTCTTATCCCTCAAGAGCCATGGCCCAAATGTTCTTTTCTTTTTGGTGTCTTGGCACTGGATGACAATATTCAGTTTATTCTTTAAAGGGGATAATTTTGTTTCCCGTAATTGGAGGTATACATCACTAAATCGTCCATTGTCTTATCCCTTAAGATCCTTGTGCAAAATGTTCTTTAATTTTTAGTTTCTTTGCACTGGACGCCAATGTTCACTTTAATCATTAAAGGTGACAATTTTGTATATCGTAATTGGGGTTTATACTTCTATAAATCATTCATTGCTTATCCCTCACGATTCCAGGCCAAGATGTTCTCTTCTTCTGGGTTACCTAGCACTGGATGACAATATTCAGTTTAATCTTTAAAAGGGATAATTTTGTTTATCGTAAATGGGGTTTGTACTTTTATAAATCATCCATTGTCTTATCAAAATCATCAAAATCCCTGGCCCATCTATTCTTTTCTTCTTGGTTTCTTGGTACTGGATGACAATATTCAGTTTAATCTTTAAAGGGGATAATTTTGTTTATCGTAATTGGGGTTTGTACTTCTATAAATCATTTATTGCTTATCCCTCACGATTCCAGGCCAAAATGTTCTTTAATTTTTAGTTTCTTTGCACTGGATGCCAATGTTCACTTTAATCATTAGAGGGGAAATTTTGTTTATCTTAATTGGAGATTATACATAAATTTATCGTCCCTTGTCTTATCCCTCAAGAGCCATGGCCCAAATGCTCTTTTCTTTTTGGCTTCTTGGCACTAGCTGACGAAGTTCAGACTAACAGAAAACAAGGAAATATTTTATAGAAAATGAAACATATTTTAAACAGATATTCTTATTTTTTTAAATCCATATGTCAGATTATCAGTCCATCAGATATGCGGTTGTGGAAATCTACGAAATGTTACCTTATTTTTCTTTTTCACTGTTTTATAGTTTGCTTTTCTTATTAGTTTATTTTTTATATGATTATGCAATCTTTTATTAAAAAATGTTTTTAAGAAATCTTTTACCTATCTTTTTTTTTAAATGATTAGTTTGAAATGAAAGAACCATAGGATTAGAACACTATAGCGGCTGAAGCTGGTAAAAAGTGCCTCCTAAAAGAGGGGGGTATATTTAAAAAGCTGGTGGCCGAAGTATCCATATTCCCTTCTAATATTAAGTTTTTTGGTATAGTTTGGACAAATGATGTAACATTTGGCCCTTTTTTTATGAGGCACTTTGACCATGTACCAACATTACCATGGAAACAATGCAGTGACTGTGCGAATTTCCATTCAATAGAAAAAAATATTTATTTTTAGAATTTGGTTAAATTCTTTTTTAGTCTATGTATTTTGATAACTTAGCAGGATGGTAAATGGGAAAGTAAGGGGGAGAGAATACGTTTTGGCATAGTTTTAACTAATGTCAATACAATGTTGCAAAGTCTGAGAGAGGAAAAAAGTAATCTTAATATTTGCTATCCCTATTTTATGCTTCTCATATAAGCTATAATCCGCGACAAAGACTAACTCATAGTTGGTACATGTATGTTTTTGGCAACATTTAATTTGACACTAAAACACTTTGTTTTCTTCATTGAGTTTGTCAAACTCAATGGAAACAAAACAATGAATGATTCAAAAACTAAAATTGTATAATTCTAAATTATATTAAGTACTTAGGTTTTTTGTCTGTAGCTTAAGATCACAATAACTACTGAATCGATTGAGTTTTGTAAGCTATACATAGCTCCTGTGATAGTTTTAGGCAATTCTGTTTTCAAATTTAAGTCTTTGGATTGTTTTAAGCTATTTTTCTTTTGAATGCAGAAACCTAGAGACTAGGGGCTTAACCACTATTAATGATTAAAGAAAAGTAAAATGCTATTTTATTGATATTTAAATTAAGTATATTTTAAGAACACTCTTAAAGCCCAGAGAAAGGGAGAAATTGGATGTTAAAAAAAGAATCAGAAGAGGAGGGCGCTTGAGAGAAAAATAGACCAATCAAAAAAAGAAAATCTATTTTTAACATCATGAAGAGTAAATAATATTAATAAATTTTTATCATTACTTTTGCTAAATGAGACTTTTATAAATTTGATTTGATTGAAACTATACAATTGTTGAATGGACGGTTGTGTTCAGTGGCGTGCGAACCGAAGGGGGCATTTGGGGCAATCGCCCCCCCCTAGCGACCAAAACGCCCCCCCCTGCCCCCCCCTAGCCACCGCCCCCCCTGCCCCCCCCTAAATGTGGAAAAATGCCCCATTTTGCCCCCCCCTGGTCAACAAAAATGCCCCTTTTTGCCCCCTACCCTACAAAAAGCAAAAACTATCCCAGTTTCCAAAAAAAAAGATCAAGAAATACTCAACAACAAAAAAATTTTGGCGCTTCGCGCCTAACAGACAGTTACTATTCATTTAACCTTACCAAATTTTTTAATTATTGTAGAAATTAGGTTATAATCTTTTTTCATTGAACATAACAAACCAGGTAATAGGAAGTATTTTATTTTGTATAATATAAACTTTTTACCAAAGAAATTTTGTACATCCCCAATGATGATACACAAAATGACCCCTTATATAGATTACAATTAGTGGATGAAATGTATGGAAACTCGACTTAATTAACCAACCAATCAAAATTCCATTTAAGTCCCCAAAGTTGTTGAGCCAACGAATAAGAAAATTTTATATGAAATATTGGGGACTAGTGTAATAAATAGCCCAAAAACCCCTCCCTCCCTGCATATTTGAAGATAAAAATTTGCGCTTCGCGCCCTTCCAAATGGTTTCTATTTTTTATCACATTGTATGTTTTGTTTTTATTTCTTTAAAAACATGTGTAAACAACAAATATTTAACAAAAAGTTATTTTATATAAAAATGAAACAGCGTTGATATTTATCTAAGCCTTTTTCTCAACACTGTATGTCTGTCTAAATGAATAACTATATATGATGTCATATTATTTTCAGGATAAGTTTATCATTTTTTTTTGTGTATATACCCTTACAAAAAGACATGTTTTTTTTTATAGCAATTTTCATTAAAAACCCTTAAAATTAACTACACTCTATATTCCTAACTTGATAAAATACGCCACTCTTGTTGTCTTTAATTGATTTTAGTTCAAAAGGGGAGTAAATATTTTTAGGTGCGCTTCACGCACCGCCCTTATAAATGATTGGAAACACCACTTAATCAAAAATTGACATAGTTTTAAAGTGCCATTTAAAGAGGGTAGGATATGTTGATATAACTTTTTAGCTTCTCTATAATTCACTATGGCTGTCAGTATGTAATGCTAAGGGGGAAATGTGATTTTTTCAACTGCAATTAAAGATAGAAGGCTAAAACTTAATGTTAACATTCCCATCATTATGGAGTATAATTAACTATTAATAATTCATGGAGGTCGGACTGCTTTTCAGGACGTTTTTAGCTATTTTTGTATCTTTTAAATTTCGGGTATAGTCCCTTTTGTGACATTGCCTCTTATGGTGCATTTCGTCATATTTTCACAGTAGCTTTTCACCTATTTATAGCTCCTGCGGGGCCAATTGCCTAACCCTGCGGGGAAATCAACTGACCTAACTTAACCTAGAATAACTTATTAAAAGCTACTATGAAAATACGACGAAATGCCCCTTAAGAGGCGTTGCCACAAAAGACTATACCCCAAAGTTTTCCATATTTCTAAGAGATTTTTATATCTGTAGTATAGATGAAAGGACAAGTAATTTTTTTATTTTTTACATAGTTCTTTATATCTTTGGTTTTTATGGTATGATAAATTTTTTTGCGGATTATAAGATTAAAAAAAAAGGATTTGTGACTTTCTATCTAAAATATATATTTATTTCAACAGATGCTCCTTAAATCTACTTGTCTGTTTTCTTATTAATGATTTTTTGTGCTTTGCTACTTAAAGATGTTGTCATCCTTGTTGTCATACAATAAAGAAATATTTAGAATCAGTTTTACATATTAGGTTAATTTTTGGTAAATTATTTCTAAAATAAGTGTTTTTATTGGGGTTATTCATCCTTCCTGCTGAGATTTTATAACATCCCCTTCCACCCATAAAAAATGTTTTGATGGGGGGGGGGGGGGGAAGGTTAAATTATCTTCTGTACTTTTTTTTCGAAGATGCTTTCTAGCTCCCTTCCCTTCGGTCATTGCAGGGTGGGGAGAAGGGATGGGGGAGAAGAGATGGGGAGGGGAAGAGATGGGGAAAAGGGGGTAAGGACTAGAAGGCCCATAATCAAATAATCCCACCCCTTAAAGCGCCCTTATTTAAAATTAGTATATATAATCAAAATGCCCCCCCCTAAAGCAAAGTGCCCCCCCGGGGCACTTTGATTTAGGGGGGGGCAAAATTTTACAAAATCTTCAAAATGCCCCCCCCTAGACAAAGTGCTTCGCACGCCACTGGTTGTGTTATATTCATATTTTAATTTTATTGATACTTTATTATTTGTATATAATTCTACTTACATGTAGGCCCAACTATTTCTTTAAATAATCAAACATTTTTTAGTTATAATATCAATTATTTTAAAGATGCTAGATTCTAGGTTAACTCTGTATAAAAAATCTAAAACAGGAGTCGAGAGAAGATCATCAATTTTCCATTTGGCTGCTGGGCGGATACCTGGAGGAGAGCAGCCAAACTTTTTTTAAATTCACATGATTCTGATTAAATCTGATGATTTAATTAAAATCAGAACATCTCATTTTTAACAACAATCCAAAAGCTTTATAAAGTTCATATATCCTTTTATAATATAAATGTTTATATGTACCAAGTAACATGTTTTTCAGTCAGTAAGATTATAGTAAATCTTGGTCAAATTTTGTTAAAATGTTTTGGATTTTAATAACCAAATCTCTTTTAAATGGCTTGAGAGGCTTGGGGAAAAGTTGCGCGTTGTATTGTATTAGCAAATATAAAAGTTTTATTAGTTTAATTTTAAAAATTTCCATTAAAACAAATGGTAGACACAATATTAGTTGATTCATTAAAAATGCATCTAAATTAATCCTAGGTTGGTAACTTGCTTTTATCTTACAGATTTATGTTCCCTTTTGAAGGAGAGAAAGGAAGATAGACATATTTAAGAAATCAAGTTAGGAAATTTTGACATCAAAGATAAGTATTCTATTTTGTATAAAATACTTATCTAAAAAAAATTTTATTAAAAAAAACCTATTTCATCAATCATTAATAGTTATAGAATATTTATGATAGGTAAAATTCCAATTCTTTCTATAAAATATATTGATAGAAAAATAAATAATCCTTTTGTATAATATTATGATGAAAACTAACTTTATATTAGATTTGGCACTGTCTCTATATATTGAAAGAGGGGAATTGGGAACTAATAGAACTTTATTATATTTAGCCTTTCTCAAAAAATGGCTTATGTCATAAGTTTGAAAAATGTGAGTAATTAAAACATATAAATAAATGCAAAATATTATTGTAGGTTTTGATTTAGTAAAATTATGTAAATTTTATTCCTTTTATAAAAAAAAACATAATAATTTCAAAAAAAAAGTATATAAACTTTTACACAAATTTTGAGTATAAGAAACATTTGAGAACATTATGTATTTTTTAAATAGCACATAAAAATATTGCCTTAATTTTTAGATTAACCTAAATCTTTTTGAATTTGCATCCAAAAAATGACTTATGTTTTAATTCATAGGCGAGCACATAAAAAGATTCGCCAATTTTAAGAACAACCTAATAACCATTTAAATTTGCCCTCCCAACTTTGGCTCAGCAGAGGCCAATTCTATTTTCTCAATAATTTTAGTTGACTTCGCGTCCAAATTTTGTTTGGAATCATTTTGTTTTTGTTGAGGCAAAATTTTAATTAAATTTTGATGTAGACATTGTGCATGTGAAGTTGTATGTTTTAAAGCCTTAATTACGTAAATAAGTATGATAGCATTCACAAGAAAACCATATTTTTAAAGATCTTAAGTAGGGTTAAGTACTAGAAATTTGATGTTGATAAGGTAAAAAGCTGTTTCTGGTTTACTAAAAATTCTTAATTAAATTGTTCACAAGCTTTTCAACTTTTTAATGAAAAGCGAAAAATAGAGATGCGTCTAATTTTTAAAAATATATTAATTTTTATTTTCTATCGCTATTAGTCTTCGGGGTTTGGCATCTACAGGGATAAAGGAATAAATTATATTTTTTTTGAAAATCTTACTTTTTTGACTAGCGACTACGTCCCTAGAGTCCCTTGTGATCACTAAGGGAGGGGGGGGGGTGAGAATGCCCCACCTCCCAATTTTCAATTTAAGTTTTAAGAAGTTTTTTTTCTATGGATGATTTCTCGCGGGAGGGTGAAGAAACCCTCCCCAAAAATAGTTATAAACCTTCCCTTGATCTATAAGAAGCTGCATTAAAGATGAGAATCAAGAGGTTTTGTGGCTAGGGAGATCTTTCACTATAGATACAAAATCTTATTACTTTATATAATAGGAAAAAAGATTCTTTTCTAGGAATTGAATTTTATACCAAGAGTATTATCCTGCTTTCTATTGGGTTCTCTCTGTAGTATAAATATACTGTCAAACTAACCAATCATTTACATTCTCTATATATCCATTTCACTCATTTTGGGCAACTGCAACAATATATATTTCTTTCTCTATCTATCTATCACTAAATTCCTGAATTTCTCTTAAGATTATCCATTTAAAGCTGGACCAATAAAAAGCTAAAGATTACCAGGCATATAGATATTCAAGGTATCAAAAAGTAACAGGATGTTTGTCTTTTGTCTGTGTGTGTGCTTTAGGTCTTGCTAACCGCTAAACCAATATGGTTCTCCTTTAAAGACTCTTAGGTCTATGAAAGGTTTTATAGCTATTTTAGGGGAGGGAAACACCACCTTTTCAAAAGAAATCGCCTCTAAAAATCTAAATATATATATATATATATATTAGGTATTATATTACATAAAAACATTTTTTTCTTTAAATTCCATGTATTTTATATTCCTGAGAGATTATTGCCAAATAGATTCCTCTATTCCTTTTTTCAACTAATCCTATTCTTTTTTAATTCCAATAAAAAAGCGTAGTTTCTTTACACTTATTATTATTATTGTTCAGTAGTTCAGTTTTTTGGAACACAGTTTTATGCAGTTTGACTTTAGCATGGCTTTTGATTACAGTATTGACAGTTTAACTGAAAAGATCTTATTAAAAACATTCTTAAAACTGTTTTATGATGATATATTGATTTTTTAAAGAAAAGACATCAGCTGACTTTATTTTTTAAAACTTATTAGATTCCTTTCTGCTCTATAATTTTTGTTGATTATTATTTTTCATGCATCTATTATGTTTTTGGTTCGATTCAAATAAACATATAATCATCTAATCTTATGATTAATGTTCTTATGGATGTTGCCATTTGTGTAATTATCTGTAATCAAAATATTTAATGTTTTTTAATTATCTTACAAGTCCTTTTTTGACTCTACTAATTTTGTATTATGTTCTTAAATATGTATATGCAATGTTGTTTAAACTGTTTGAAGAAGACAATTTCCTCTCTTCTATTGCAGGTAAAACCTTTTTCTATAGGGTTGATACATCCCCCGTACACCCCCCTTATGCACGCCTCTATCCCCAGAAGAACCTTTTAGTAAGCGGATTATTAAGAAAACCTCGGAAAGAAAAAGTTTTAAGTGACGAATTTCTGAGAATATTTTAGATAATCCAAGCAAACTTTTTCATCCCTATATAATTGAACCGAGAACAAAAATCTTCTTCTTTTGTCGTGAACCCATTTTTAGAGATATAAAGGGATGTGGCAATAGCCGATAAATTAAGGTACATCCCCAAAGATGATTCACAAAATTACTACTTCTGTAGATTACACTAAGCGGTTGTAATGTTTGGACACTCGATAAAATTCAATAAAAGTCCCTAAAGTTGTTCAACCAATAAATAAGAAAACGTTATTATATAAACGTTAGAACTTTGGGGACTAGTGCCCATTCTTTCCTAACCTATTTAAGGAATAATAATTATATTAGGGATCGCAACATCCATAAGTAGCGAATTTGTATTTTATATTTGTAATAGTTATTTCTCGCATCGTATTACAAACGGCTTTCCTTCGGCACCTCGGGGCTAAAAAAACTGGTTTTAATCTTATGATTGTACATTTTTATATTCGTAGAAAGCTGGATATAATACGATGCTAGACATAGTTTTTTCGTATGGATGAGAACCGGTTCCTATCCACCGGATTCGAATGAATACGAGAAAACAGAAGCTACTATTATAAAGGAGAACCATATCGGTTCAGCGGTTAGATTCCTCAGTACACACAGACAGATACACACATCCTGTTACTTTTATATAAAAATTATAATAACTGAAAATGGAACTATTATTCCTGGGTCTTTTACTGGCTACAAAGACGGACAGACACACACACACATACACATACACACATCCTGTTACTTTAGTAAGAGTATTGTAATAACTCAAAAGAAAACTGATATTCCTGGGTCTTTTACAGGCTACAAAGACGGACAAACACACACACATACACATACACACATCCTGTTACTTTAATAAGAGTATTGTATTAACTAAAAATGAAACTGATATTCCTGGGTCTTTTACAGGCTACAAAGACGGACAGACACACACACACATACACATACACACATCCTGTTACTTTAATAAGAGTATTGTAATAACTAAAAAGGAAGCTGATATTCCTGGGTCTTTTACAGGCTAAAAAACTTTTCTTTTTCTTCTCTCTTTCATATTTATGTGTTATTAAGGGTCAAAAATATTTTTTTTTGTTAGTCTATGAATCCTGTTCTGATCATTAATTTAAATTTTTCGACAGTTATTTATTGCATCCTATATAACGCTTTCCGTGGATATTAGAACTAAAAATAATATGGTAAAGTCCCGGACTAACAAAACTGGTATTGATACAAATATTTTTTGATTAGTCGTAGAAAACTGTCTGCAATACGATGCAATACGTGATTTTAAGTATAGCTTAGAACCGGTTATACCTCGACGGATATTGATCGGTTTTGAAGCCATACTAGAATACAACTTAAAACATAAACTGATCATATTTTTCATGCTTTTTGACCAATAAGTCATTCAAAATAAAAGTATAAAATCCTAACTAAGTTTCTATGATATATTATCCTATAATATTACACTTTGTTGTCCTAGGAATCATCATTCCAAAACCCAGATGAATTGGATAATTATATCATAAAAAAAGGGGTAGGATAATGTTCGGAAAAAAATTCAAAATAATTGGTTCAAAAGTTTATAAAATGCAAATATGAACCAATAAGGGAAAATAAGATCGTTGGCTGATAATTTTTGTGGAGATTCCCCAACCAACTTAATCACTTTTTTTCAATGTCTAAAATACAACTGGGAAGTGTGATAAACTTAATTACTACAGAAGTTAGGCTTCTTAAATTTGTACAGAAGATTCCATTGCTTTGATATTTTGTCTGTGCACACCCTTGATATTGAAGGATGAAGTTCTGAGTAGAATGGTGATTTCACACAAAGTGTCAGTTAAGAACTGAAAATCCCCCCCCCCCCCTACTATTTTTAATAAGTAGGGTTCTCATGCCAAACCTATAGCTAAAGTCCCATGCTGGGCTGCCCAGTACCCAATATAACCAAACCTCTGGCCTAAAGTGAAAATTTACCCCATCCCCCTTATTTTCAAATCATTTCTTATACCTAACCTTCGTGGGAGGCTTAACCCTAAGGGGCTACCTTAGTACCCAGTACCCAATTAAACCTAACCTAACATGGTCCAAAGCAGTAAAAAAAACCGAAAATCTACCCCTCACCCATATTTCTAATTTTTTTTAAATAAAGGGTGGTTATCAGCGCTTACAAGGGGAATTTGTGTGAAAGTCCTGTAGAATGTTTGTGTTTGACAGTAGTAGGCGGATATATATAACACAAGGACAGATACAAGTTTTATAAAATACATTTCTAGTAGATAGTACATATAAATTTATGTGAGTCAATCCTTCCCAACTTTCGGGCTTTTGTTATTTATATGAGACTTGTATTATACAGGAAGGATGGGGGGCAACTAAAGATTTTATAAGCACACTTTCTTATTCGCTGGCTTAAAACTTTAGGTACCCTTATTAAAGCTTGATTAGTAGGTTCAAACTAGCATTGTCTTTTCCAACATGATAATTTAAATCTTTGGAATCAAAATTTATATGTTAGCATTGCAAGCATTGGGGATGTGATGGGTCTGAATCTTGGCACAAATCGAGTCATGATTAAGATATTAAAAAGTGAACCTACTACTCCTCAACCTTAACATTAATAACTGGGGAATACCTCAGCACAGTTAGGACTTTCCGACAAAGTTCGTGCAATCAAAGGACGAGACAGCGTAAAGTGGCACCAAAAATATGATGTCATGCAATAAAGTTGACCAATGCGAGGCTAGTATACAAAGTAATTGACCAATGGTAAAATTTATACTGGCCTCTCATTGGTTATTTTATCGTATGAAGTAATTTTTTGGCTGTCTCTCAAAGGACTGGCTATGACCTATCCCCTGTCATTGAGGTATCTTTAAATAAAAAGCAGCAGCCAGTGAAATATTACTTTTTCCAGCATTTTGTAAGTATATTAAAGAGAACATTTTTCAATTTGCTTTACTCTACTTGTAATAAATGATGAGTTTATCATTTTAGAAATAATCACCTTTACACAACCTCTACTAAATAACTGCTTACTAATTTTTTTAGCATCAACAACTGATATTACCTCGTTCGCATGGGATGCTGTTTTTGATACAGTAAAGTCAGGATTGCAACCATTCGTCTGGAAATTGTAACTCTGCATGGAAATAAGTTTTTGCTATCTTGGATGACTTTTCTTTACTTATTACAATTAAATGCGTTTAATGTTTTATGTTTTTTTGCCTATTTCTAGTTGTACCTTTTTTAGTGGCCAAGGAATTTATCTTGAACGCTTTTCACAGCCAAAGCAGTGTCAAAGTAATAGCAAATTAGTATAACAATAAAGGGAGGAGTAATTTGTGCTTGTATGGTGTAAAATCCGTGAGTAGCTTCGTCGAAAGCGATTATTAAGTCTAAGTGTTCTTAATATTGACAAAATACATAGTATAATTAAACGGATATTTAATAACTCTTAGACTTAATAATCGCTTTCAATAAAGCTAATTCACGGATTTTACTTAATAAAAGCACAAACTACTTCTCCCTTTATAGTACAGATGTATAACCAGACAACTAACTGGATCCCCCTGTTAAGGACCGTCTTTGTCTGCTATCAATTTGCTTTTTGCTCTTTTGTAGCGACTTGGCTGTGTTAGTATTTGTTGATTTTCAAAGACCCAATTGAAAGTCGGCACAGGGTCCTTGGGAAAGGGACATGCAATTATTTAACCCCTTTCCTCTCTAGTGTTTTACTCTGATAGTATGACTATGGAGCAATATACACACATTTATATTGAAATTATTGTTTTCTACACTGCTTTGGAGCCAACAAATAAGAGAACATGTGTAAAAAAAAACTAATGGTAACCGTATTATTGATCAGTATAAACTAGTCCCAAAAGTTTTATAATACCCTTTTATTATTCGTTGGCTTAAATACTTTGGGGACTTTTATGCAATTTTGATTTGTTTGTTCATTAAGTTAAGTGTCCAAGCGTTTAAACCACTAGTTATAATATACAGAATGGGTAATTTTGTGCATCATCATTGGGAATGTACATAAACTTATCAATCATTTTCTTATCACTTCAGATCCCTAATAATTTAGAACCCAAATTTACTTGACGACCTTTTTATCTGCCCCCTAAATATTATTTGACAACTCTGATATACACACTTTGGTGTGGAAGTTAAGGTGTCAAAAACGTTGTTCTCATCAATCTTAACCTGGGTTCTAGGGATGTAGTGACAGGACAATGGACGATAAATCAATATACTCTCAATTCTTATGTTTTGCTTTTTGAGGGTGGGAGGAGAAAGTAGTGTAGATTAATCTGATCATTATGAATCTCTTGGTTCTAGAATCAGAAATATTACGCCACAGAAGTCTTATATCAATCTGATAATTTCAGTGTGGTAATGTTATTTATAATGTCGAAAAATACCCCAAATTTTCTTCCCCCCTTTTTCCGATTGGGGACAGAATGTCCCCCAAGTGCCCACAAGGATGAATAAAGGGGAGAAGAAATAACATTTTTTTTATAAAATCTAAAACTTTGATGTAAGGAAAATCCTAATATTCTTATAGATGGAAGATTGTTATTTTTGTGACATATTAGTGTTTCTTTCGATTTCTAGTTATTGCAGATTTTTAACGAAACAAAGATGAAAACATCCTAAAAACCAGAGCTTTAAAATCAAGCGGCCTAAAACAAACGAAAATAAACGCTAATAGAGTGTCAAAACTTGGGAATACTTACATTTTTAGGACTTTATTACAGAGATACTTCGCTGAAAAGATTGTTGTCCTAGAATAGATATATTGAATAGATATATGAATAGGATAATAATATCCTACAAAAATTGTTGTCTGAAAGTTTAAAGTTAGCATGTTTTAAATGGACTGACGGACTTTCTGAAAACGAATATAGAGTTGCTACGCTTTCTAAATCGTACCTAATTGTTATAGGAATCAACATCCAAAGTTTGAAGTATTGGGAAACTTGTGAGCTGATTGTACAACAATAAAATTCACAATTTAAAATTATTCCTTGAAAAACATTTGATTTTAAAAAAATTGACAAAAACTTAATTTAATCTAAAGTTACTTTTCTATGTTTAAAAGTGTGGGTTATGGTTTTAATTAGTTTCTAGAACATATTTAAAATAAATAACAATTGATTTTCAACTTTCATTGGGGTGTAAATGTTATGTTTTACTAGCTTGGCTGCTATTTATAGAAACAGCCTCAAAAGTTGTGTGTTTGTGTATCTAAGGAGAAAAGGGTTTCTTAATGCCGTATTAACAAAGCAGCTGGGTTTTTATTCATAAAAATAGCAGCAAAAAATATTTATCATTGACGTCAAATTTTGTCGATTAATAGTGCAGCAATATCTATAATAAAAGAATAGTAAAGTAAAATACAATAAAATATGAATTCTTTACCAGATTTCTTTCTGTGAATTTAAGATTGTGCTGTTTTGACTCTGCAGTATCTACAAAGTCTATAAAGATAGCATAAAACCAACCAAAGACTTTAAGCTTAAAATGAATAGCCTCAATACATCCTGGGACCTATGTGGAGCTTTTCTAAAAAAGAAAACTCACTTGGTGTAGTAGCTAGTTAAATCTTAAGCTACAGACAAAAAAAAAACTTTAAATATATTTAGCAGGTTTTACAAAACACCTTTTGTGAATAAAGGGAATAAATCTTCATTTCATATGCAAATTCTATCAAACCAAACAGGGAATGGGGGATAGAAAAAAAGATGATAAAATGTCTCCTCTTCTCAAAATCTATGGGCAGAATTATTTCTTTGGCATCTGGAAAATTGCAGAGAGTATAGAATGAATGGTAATAGTTATTTCATCATCGTATTATATACAGCTTTCCGCGGATATAGAATGTACAATTATAAGATTAAAACCATTTTTTTTAGGACCCGAGATGCCACGGACTAAAAAACTGGTTTTAATCTTATGATTGTACATTTTTATATTCGTAGAAAACTGGATATGATACGATGTTAGAAATAGTTTTTTTTCAGTATGGCCGGTTTTAATCTACTGGATATTAATCGGTTTCGAAGCGATACGGGAAAAAATATTATATATCCTACTCCTCTCCCTGATAAAACCAAAGCATAGGGAAAGATGCTTTGTAAAACAAAAAGAACATATTTTTTTTCTTTTGAAGAGAGAATAGTGTTTTCACCCAAGCCTATTTTTGACACTTTTGCCCCATCCTCCTCTATCTTTAAATAGTAAAAAAACATCTTTATATCCTCTGTGTCGAATCTAACAATAAAAAAAAAACATTTTAAGATATTCTAATGGATAATGGATAAACAGACATAAAGACAGGTATCCTGTACTTATTATTACATTTGTAGGGTACTTTTACTTTTTTGGACATAATTTAAAGGAAAATATCGGCTACTGCATGTCAATATTTTTTCAGTAAATAATACGAATTTCTTTAAAATTAAATTGTAGATTAACAGTATGTGATTATGGTCTTTTACACTTTTTGTTATCTTTGAATACTTTTGGGAGATTTTTTTATAATGTTTATCGCTACCTCTGCTATTAAACCAAGAATTAAATCGAGACCGTGTTTCACAAAGTATAAATGTGTTTTTAAATATATAAAATTAAGTAATAGAATCGTTTGATAGACTTGAAACTTGGCATATAATTTTTATTACAGATTTATCCTTCCTATACAGCTCAGAATCCACTGATAAAAGAAAAAAAAATGAATGTAACTTTTCACAGGCCTATTTTGGTGTTCAATTTGATTTTAAGTTTGGTATTTTGTTTTCAATTTTGAAAATTCAGTTCTGGCACTCAACAAGTGTTAATGTTTGTTTGTCTTACCGTTCCAGAGCTTCGCTTTTATGGATGTTGTTATCCTTGTTTTTCTATCTTTTTATTATTAATTCTTTATAACAGTTATTATCTCTCTTTCTATCACATCCAGGGATCTTAAGGGATACGACAATGATGTACAATTATTAGAATCAAAACAGCCTATTCAGTAGTTAATTACTGGATTTTTCTATGATGCGATGGGATACAGGATTTTTCATTATGGCTCTGAATTGGTTTTAATCCAGCAGATATTAATCAGTAGTGAAGACCATTCTTGAATAGTTTCCAAACTGAAATCTCTCTTTCAGCAAGTCGAAGTGTTTATGTGTAAAACGTAGGATTACAGTCAAATTCCCCTCCCTTCCTGAACCTACCTAAATCTGTCGCTTATTTTGGTTCCCTAGAAACGATTTTCTCTCCTTTCAAGTTTCCCATTGTTTCCAGTTAAAAGTTAGAATTCACTAGAAAACAGAGAGACATGGCTGTTTCTATAGTCATGTTAATACTGTTGTTAAAAGTTAGAATTCACTAGAAAACAGAGAGACATGGCTGTTTCTATAGTCATCAAGGGGATATAAATTGGTTTGGAAGCAACAGTGGAAAAAATGTATAACTGTATGAATTTGGACAAGAGGGTAATATTGAGAAATATTTAGGTTTCAGAACTTCAGAACCCGTCTTCAGAAAACAGATTGAGAAACCCTTGTGAGTGTTTAAATCTTGTAGATTTAGAAAATATAAATATATCAAATAATGAAATGATTGCCTTTTCTTTAAATTCTCATAAACATTTTTTTGATTCTTTTTAGTCTGCAATGATTTTGGAATAATATTTGCATGTATACTAGAAACACTTGAGGTTTGGGGGGGGAGGGTGACATTTTTTAGGGACGATTTCTCATAGGAGGTGGTGTTACCCTCTCTGAAAATAGTTGGAAACCTTCCCAGAATCTAAGATAATCTTCATTTTAAGGGAGAACTATATCGGTTCAGTGGTTAGCGAAACTCTTCAGTACACCTGACATCCTGCTACTTTTATATATGGATAAAGGAAATAGGCAGAATGAATGTAGCATAGAAACTTTTAAAAATATATTTAGCTATTTTATGTTTTTAAAGTTCTTATCAAAACATCATTTTAAGACTATTGAAATAGGATAAAAGAATATGGAAAAATTATTAAGGATTTTAAAATTTCCTATTTGATCACTATGACCCCCACTACCCCTAAAAGATGTCCAAGGGTGGGGGTAAAGGAATGTTTACCCCCCTCAACTCCTTGAAAACTCCTCCTGTTACCCCCCTCAAAATAAAAAAGCTTGGACGTCATTGCAACCCCTCCCCCCTCCAAAAAAATATCTTATTGTTAAACAGTGTTTTATTTAGGAAGATTTATGAGAGTATCTGTCATTTAGAATAACTAGATAGATTTTAAACGAGGCTTATTTTAATCTAAATAGGAAAATGAAAGGATTTAAATTCATAGGTTTCGTTTTGTAATATTTATTTATTTATGTTCTTTATCTAATTGTTTTTAAGTTATTTTAGCTCATTCTTGACAAGCGGTTACGCCCCTAGAGGTCTCTAGAGGCTCTTGGGGTAGGGGGTTTATAATTCAACCCCCCCTCCCCCCTCAACCACCTTATTTTTCAATTTTTGTTTTAAAAAGAAAAATTAATAAAATTGGAGTGATTTCTCTTAAGAGCTTGGTGGTAACCCACCTAAAAATTGTTATAATCCACCTCGGATCCTTCGGTACAAACAACCATTCTGACAGACAGAAAGACTCACAAACATCCTGCTACTTTTATAAAAAAGATATTTTTGGTATAAAAGACAGCTATGCAATTTTGCACTTAAACATAATTGTTTTCATACAGGATATGTTAGTTAAAAGAAATAATATTAATGTTTTAAAATTAGAATATTTAAACATTATTGACAAGCATGACAACTTCCATTAATGTGAAGCTTGTTTAAAACTGGAGATTAGTCTGTATTTGCAAAGGGATCTACAGGAGGAAGAGAAAATGACCGATAAATTAATGTACACAAGAAACAAGTTTGGATGAAATAATTTTTATTACCTCTTCTGTAGATTACAATCAGAGGTTGAAATGTTTGGCCTCTTAACTTAATGACTTAACCAATCAAAATTGAATAAAAGTCTCAATATTTTTTAAGCTAACAAATAAGATAGCGTTTTTTTATAACACTTTGGGGACTTGTGTAAAAAAACAGTTCAATATCCCCTCCTTCCCTGGTATCTATAGCATTATGTTATCCATATCAACTATGAAAGATGTATGTCAGTCAAGTCTTTAAGGTTTAACAAAGCTTAGTTTGATAATTTCAAATGTTTAATATTAATTTGTGTTATGTTATTTGATATTATATTTTGTTCTATTTCCTTAATAAGATTAAATTAGTTTTCTTTTATAAAGCTATTGAAGAAGTTTATATCTACATAACTAGATTTGTAAAAGCATAATTTCATGAACAAGAATGACAACATCCATTAAAGCAAAGTTATACATATTGGTGGAATTATTTTGATTCATGCTGAAATGTTGTTAACTTTTATTATAATCTAAATGTCAATTTACCGTAATGGTTTATTGCAAAATGATCCTGTTGTTTCTGGCAGTGTCTTTTATTCCAGTTATCCATAACACCCCATGTATACCTGAATTCTTTGGCCACTCGTCTCATGTGTGTGTCTGCAACAGTACGTATTGTGATGAATATATTCCTGCACCAGCCAGCAATCATTATATACTCCAGGTTACCTCCAGTAATTCAGGACTTAGGTTTGCTGAGAGACATATTAGATGGCTCCCTAACACCTACAAGAATAATGTTAGAACACATGACATTGAGTTGTCCATTGACAGATCAAAGAGATTCCAGAAGATAATTGGATTTGGAGGAACTTTTACAGATTCAGCTGGAATCAACATTGCTAGTCTAAGTTCAGGTGCACAGGAAAATCTTATGGAGGCTTATTTTGCACCAACTGGTCTTGAGTACAGTATTGCTAGAACTACCATTGGCGGGTCTGACTTCTCAGATAGACCATACACTCTCTGTGATACTACTGCAGATGATGATCTTAGAGGCTTTAATCTTACTCAGGAAGATTATGAATATAAGATTCCCTACATTAAAATATCCCAACAAGTATCAAAGAAACAAATTAAGCTTTTTGCCAGTCCTTGGTCTGCTCCAGCCTGGATGAAGTCCAACAAGGCCATTAAAGGACCTGGATATCTGTTACCTAAATATTATCAATCTTGGGCCAATTATTTTATCAAATATCTTGATGCATATCAAAAAGAGGGAATAGAATTCTGGGGATTAACATCACAAAATGAACCATGGATGAGCAACATGCCTTTTTATCATTTTAATGGAATGGGATGGAATGCCTCAAATCTGGCAATATTCATTGGAGATTATCTAGGTCCAACTTTAGACAAGGCAGGTTATTCAGGAATCAAACTTATGACCTTTGATGATCAAAGATTTTTCCTTCAAGAATGGTCTAGAACTTTCATGTCCAATCCAAAGGCTGCAAAGTATGTATCAGGCTGGGCTGTTCATTGGTACACTGACTTCCTCGGATTTGCTGAGGACCTTGACAGGACACACAAAGCTTATCCAGATAAGTTTATTTTATACTCAGAATCATGTGTTGGAGCAATGCTTTGGGACTTAATAAAGGTTGAGCTGGGGTCATGGTACAGAGCTCAACTTTACATAAACAATATCATTGAGACATTGAACCATTGGTCAGTTGGATGGACAGACTGGAACCTTGCCTTAAGTATGTCTGGAGGACCTAATTGGGCAAATAATTATGCTGATGCACCTGTTATAGTTGATGCTGAGAAAGATCAATTTTACAAGAATCCAATGTATTATGCCCTGGGACATTTCAGCAAATTCATACCTGAAGATTCTGTTAGAGTCAACATTGATGTTTTAGGTGGTTCCAACAGATTTTATCTAAAAGTTGTGAGCTTTGAGAGACCAGATGGTGCTAATGTAATAGTAGTAACCAATACAAATCTTAATCATAACATCGCTGTTCATATAAAAGATGAAGATCGGTTGTCAGAATCTTTCAATATTGAACCTAAATCTGTTCAGACCTTAATATGGCATTAGATTCTTATGTAAGATGTCAGAAAATAAAGCAGAACTAGCATTATTAACAAAGTAAAAATTCTTTCAGAGGTAAAATGTTTGGATTAAAATTAATAATTAGTATTTTAATAATAATTCATCCAAGGCTTTCTTCTCAGGTACCATACATCATTATTTTGTTCACCGGTATCAATTTGTACACATTTCAATATTTTTTTTTATATAATTTCTTATTTTTTTATTCAGGGTTGTTGTCAAACTACAATTTCTGAGGCATGTCCTGAATTATGCAGGGAGTTGTTCAAATAATTTATATTATCCAACAAATAATTGTATAATTACTATTAAATACTCTAAATCTTAGGTTTTTAATATTTCAAACTGAACATTAAAACAACAAAAAGATATTTGTTATGCAGTTTTTAAGTTTGGCTTTTTTTTAAAAATCCTATAAAACATTGAGTAAGTTACTCCAATCAGTAAACAAATTAAACCAGGTTTAAATCAAAACTCTAATCAAATTGTGATAGGTATTGCTTACCAATAAAGTATAGCAACCATAAAAAAAAGTCCAATGGCTGAGCTTATTTAAGAATTACAACTAATCATTTGAAACATACGGCAACAGAGACCAACCAGCTGAACAAGAATGTAGATATCAATGTACTAATAATGATGATGTAAGGTTTGCTACAGTGAAGACTTTAGAATTATATTTCTAAACACATTTTTAAGTAAAAAAAATTAATGATGTTTAATGGCTATAATATGCAAAATCCTTACATGTCGTGCACAAAGGCACAAATTAATGCAGTTTGTTAAAATTGCTGTTGTTATCTAGAAACTTGTTTCAATATATTTGTCTTTGCACTATTTTGTTCAATCAGAGATAAATTGTAATTTTACCATGAACTAAATTCAATGCTTCTTACACTCTAAAGAGTATAATTGGAGAAAGTCACTCAAAAATCAGACATGTGACGTCATAAAAATGAGTGATTATCTATCTCTTTTTTAGGAGTTTTCTTTCCCACTTCTCCTAGATCTCATCTCCTTCATTTTATGATGTCTGATGTTTGAGTGCATTTCTCTATTTACCTCAAAAGAAAGTCTGAAATCTACTAGGAACTAACCTTCCTTCTTCCTTCTGCTTGTAAAACTCTGATTATTATATAATTGTTCATCTAGCTCTTAGAAGATTGTGGTCCTTATCTATGTGGGGATGCAGCACCAGGTAAAGGTTGTTCACATCTGGATTGGGGAAGGGCTTGGAATGGGTCACCACTCCACAGAGAGGGTGATGTCTACCATCCATTTAAGTAAGGGCCAATGAATAATAAATTAATATACTTCTCCAATGCTGATAAACAATATTACCCCTTCTAGATTAAAATTTAAACTAACCTAAAATAATTAAATTAAAGAACCCAAAGTTTTATTAATAACCTAATAATGTCAATGGGCTCAAACATTTCAGCTTTTTTCTTAGGGATAATTTTTATCAAAGGGATAAATAAATACTCCATAGATTTAAAGATCAATTACCATTAATGGATTAAGAATACGTAGATATTATGATGGATTCTCGTATACCCTGATAAAATGTTTCTACCAGCTGATTAATAGAACTATAAACCGCTACCCCTCTTTATGACTTTACCCCATCCCTTCCCCTGATCATAAAAACGTATTTACTAATACCTAAGGACTATATTAGCAACCTAAATTGACAACAAAAATTCCCCTGTCACAATATCCACATATTCTATATCCATTATGACAAGAGATGTTATTATTTAGAAGTTAGTGATTTCAAGCATGAATGCTGTACAAATAACATGAGAAAGGATACTAAATGTCATGAGCAATGCTACCAAATGGGTAAAATTTTCTATTCTTATTATTATACTAGATGCTACACTCATAGAGGCTTCAATTAACATAGTATAGATTAGGAGGGTCTTATGGTTGACACTACCACCTTAATTCTAGTTTTTTTTAAAGAGAAAAAATAATTTTGAAAGGGATTTTATCCTGGGGAAGATTTCTCTACGGAGAGTGGGGGAATCGTGTTGCAATATACAGCATTCAGTGACCTATTGGAAGCTTTACTGTAAAAAGAGCCTTATTTGTTTAGTGGTTAGCAAGATCTTTTGGTACAGACACACTTACTTACAGACAGATAGATATTCAGTTACTTTTATATAATTGTACTCTGATAGATGGAGTTGTGGATTCCTTAAGGAATGGTCCATTATAAAGATACCCTAAAACCAGATTTTAAAAAAGATAGTTTTTAAAATACTGTTCAATTTTATTTGATTTTAGCTTGTACAGCAAAGTGTGAATCATCTTGTTATCCTGCCATGAGCACTGGTTTGGATTCAGGTTAGTATCTGTTTTGTTATTTGTATTGTATGTTTGTCAAACATATAAGATCTCAAGGACTGCCAACAGGAAAAGAAAGACACCTATCGAATATCATAAAAACTTTTAAATACATCACAAAAGATAATTATGCTATCTATGTATCTTTCTATGTATCTATCTATATCTTCATCTATCAATCCATCTATCTATCCATCTATCAATTTATTTATCTTTTCATTTATCTATCAATCTAGAATTATTGAGATGTCCTCAAAGCAAGGCGTGTTCAGAAATCATTTTAGCTGGATGCCTAACTACCTGTCTGTCTGTCCATCTATCATCTAACTATCTTTCTATCTAGAATTGTTGAGATGTCCTGAAAGCAAGGCCTGTTCAGAAATAAATTCAGCAGGATGCCTGCCATATGATAAGGATGGAAAAAGAATGCTTGGCTTTGACTGGTATTAAATAAAAGTGAGGTCAATGAAAAATATTGTTAAAACCTAAAAATGCAAACACATTATTTGCTAAAATGTTTAATAAACAGCCATGTTTCATATTTCTTGCATTGAAACTAAACTTAAATAAAAAAAATCAGATCATATTATAATATTAATACTTTTAACAATTTGCAAAAATATATAAAGATATTTTATAATTGGTTTATTATTTGAATTTATTTTTCTTAAAAAAACCTTAAATGAACCTTTTTATTTATGACTAGCGGCTAGGCCCCTCTAGGCTTGTTTGTTTGTGTAGCCCGGGCATCTTATCCATTCTATCCATGATCGTCGTGGGGCTCCTGAAGGGGGAGTCCAAGGAACTTAGCAGCATCAGAGGGGGCGTTCCAGAGGGCACGAACATTGACATTTGTGGGTTTAGCTTTACATTTGAACAAGTGGGCTGTGGTGTGTAGGCCTATTTTACAGTCCGGACATTTCTTGTTCACTGTTGGGTCGAGTCTAGACTTATATGTATTTAAAAAGATACTGTGGCCAGATCTAAGCTGCGAGAGTGTGGATCTGGTTGTCCTGGGTAGATCTCTTTCATTGTTGTTTATTTGTGGGGCAGGGGCATTCAGCACAGGATTGTTTCCAAGATTTTTGATATTTTCCTGTACTTCTTTGGTATGTATAATTTTGATCTTTTTTTTGTAGCTTTCTTTGTCAAGATGTTCATTTCTTGGTAACAGTTTTTTAACATACCTTCCAAATTTAGATTTGAGAGTTTGTTTCATGTTTCGTGGCGGGGGTGGGCTGTAGAGGTCAATTTTAACTGGATGAGAAGTTAATTGAGTTGAAACCAGATATTGCTTTGAAAGCATTTCACAGTGGGCTCGAACAGGCATAATTTTGGCCTCATTGTGAACATGTTCCATACTAGTAATTCTGTGGCAACCAAGTGAAGTTTTTAAAGCTTGGTTTTGAGTGGTTTGAAGTTTATCCCAGGCAGTATTACTTAGAGTTGGGGTCCAAATTGGGCATGCATAGTTTATGGTAGACTGGCTAATGGCTTTGTATGTAGATGTTAGTGTTTCTTTATCTTTGCCCCAGGTAGTTCCAGCTAAAGCTTTCAAAACATTGTTTTTCTTAATAAGTTTAGATCTCATGTCAGTGGCATGTTGGCTAAATGTGAATAGGTTATCATAAACAATGCCAAGGAACTTTGGTTTCTTGACAGTAGGTACAGTTTGGTCTTGAATTTTGATGTTTAGTTCTGTACTAACCTCGTTCGTTGATGTTGTAAACAATGTGGCTGTAGATTTGGCTGGCGAGATAAAGAGATTTCTTGAAATAAACCAGTTATCAAGGGTGTTGAGATATGAGTTTAATTCTTCGCATAAAGGCTCGAGTTTTGGACCAGAGTTTAAAACATTTGAATCATCAGCATAGGAGACAAGTAAAATCTTGCCTGGTGGTTTTGGCATCTTTGACATATAAAGGTTGAAAAGGAGAGGGGAAAGCACCCCTCCTTGTGGCACCCCTTGTTTGGCCTTTCTGTACTGGGATTTGGCACCTCTGAATTCGACATATGTTTGTCTACCACGGAGGTAAGCACAGATAAATCTCTTGATGTTGTCATTGAGATCTAATTCATTGATGTCTTTGAGGAGAAGGTCATGGTCCACTGTGTCGAATGCTCTGGAAAGGTCGATAGCAACTGAGATGGTTCTGTTTGCTGGTCTCTTGGAGTTCAGGCCATTAGTTATATGCTCATTGATGGTGTGTAGTGCAGTAGTTGTCGATCTTCCTTTCCTAAATCCGTGTTGATGATCTTCTAGGACAACAGCTTGGCTAATCAGTGGAAGGAGAACTGATTCAAGAATCTTGGCTATTGGAGATAGCAGTGAAATAGGTCGGAAACTGGGGCCTTTATCTGATGGTTTTCCAGGTTTAATGAGTGGAATAATACGTCCAGTTTTCCAGACTGATGGGATATGAGAGTTGTTGACAGCAAGATTGATGATGTTGGTGAGAACTTTAATCCCATTGGGTCCTATATGTTTGATCATGATTGGAGAAATGCCGTCCGGTCCAAGTGCTTTAGAACTTTTAGACTTTTTGATAGCTTCGGTCACTTGTTGTGTTGATATCTTAACTGGGTTTGATTTGGGTTTTTGTTTAAGTTTTCTTATAGTAGGCCTTGCTTGCTTTTTCGGTTTTGAGGATAAGCCTGGGGTGTATTGTTGGTTGAACTTGTGAGCTATCTTTTTAGGATCATTGTAAATCTTTCCATTAAATTCAATTCCCTGATTTTTAGGTTGTTGGGTGGGATTGTTTAATTTTTTGATGGTATTCCAGAAGTTTTTGGATCCTGATTTACAGTTATCAAGATGTTCTCTCCATTTCTGTCTTTTATGGTCGCTGATCTTTGTGTTTATTTGTTTATTCAGATCTGGAATTCTTTGGTCTGATGGATTTTGTGATCTTATGCTGTCTCTTTCTTCAATTAATATTGCAGCTTCTGTCGGAATATTACTGATGGGATGTAAGATTCTGCCTTTTGGTATAAACTTGTTTGCTGCTTTTAAGATGTTATTTCTGAAGTATTTTTCACTAGCATAGACATTTGTGACCAGTTTAGCTCTACTAAAGATTTTCTCTGTATATTCTGTAAAGCCTGTCCAATCTGCCTTGGCAAAATTGATGTAAGTTTTGTGCTCTGATTTAAGTTTGGTGATCTCCGCTGTTATAGAGATGGTTATGGGCAGGTGATCAGAACTAGACTTTATTTCAGTTTTCCAGTTGGTGACAGGTAGAAGTAAGGATGATACTATAGTGAGGTCTGGAGCAGTACTAGATTGAGCTGTGACTCTTGTGGGTGTATCCTCGTTGAGAATACCAAAGTCTAGAGCATCAATGGCATCTACTATTGCCCTTCCCCTAGCATCATCTTCATCATCTGAATACCAGGAGCTATGGTGAGCATTAACATCACCAACTAATATAGATGTTTCGTTAAGGTCTTCAAATAAAGCTTCTATGTTAGGTTGGTAGGGTGAAGAGCAGCTGGCTGTGGGTGGTATGTATACATTTCTGATCTGAAGGTCAAAGTCTTTTCCAGGGATGGTGATGGTCTGTGTTTCGATATGAGGATCATTGATGAGATTAGCAGGTGTTGAGTTGCTATAGAAGTTGATGTCATCGTGAACGAGAAAGGCAAGCCCTCCTCCTTTATCAGTGCCTCTGTCTTGCCTTACTAAGGTGTAGTTGTAAGTTGTAAGGGCTTTAGACTTATCACAAAGTTTAGTTTCTTGGATAGCGCCAACTAAGATGTTATTTTTAGACATGTGTTCAATTAGTTCATCTAATTTATTGCTGATTCCATTGATGTTTTGTTGTAGAATCTGGAACTTGTCTGCTCGCAGGTCAGGGGGTAGAGGGGGAACGGGAGGGGGTGTGGGTGGGGGAGGGGGTGTTGGGGGTGAAGGTGGGTTTGGGGGGGTAGATGTTGTTTGGGTGGGTTGTGGGGGGAGACAGCATGGACCGCGCCAGGTTTTATATTTCAGTCTTTCTTTGGATGTTTTTAGTCCTGAGCATTTTATATGGAGCCAAAGTAAGCATGCTGTGCACTGTACTGCTGTTGATGTTACGTTTTTGGTGCAAATACTGCAGGGCCAGAGGTCGGAGGTTGGTCCTGGATTGGACTCTATACCAGCTCTTAGTAAGAGTAGCCGGAGAAGACATGCTGGTAAATATGTCCTCTCTTTTGTCAGGTGAATTAAAAAGATGCTGAGAATGTGCTCTCATTGTCTGGCTTATTGAAAAACCCTCTGATACATGATGGATAGTGGATTGATGGGTGGGAAATGGGTGTATTGGTTCTTGGCGTCGGTTGCTGATGTTGTTGCTGTTGACGGTGGATGCACAGCGTAGATGTGACCAATGTAGCATCCCCCCTCTAGGCCTCACTGAAGGTGGGGGAGAGTCAACTCAAGATTCTTATTTTCTTGTAATCTATTTTTTATACTATTTAATTTAAGCTGTTTTAAAAACTGTATTCCTTTTTAACAATTAGATTTTTTTTTAATTTCGAAGAAAATTAAATTTAAATAATACTTCAAATGACTAACCCTGAATGATAAAAAAAAGCTTCGCCATCAATAAAAGTGGTCTACATGAAAAAGTAATATTAATTAAAAACTTTTATGCATACACAGAATACGAATTAAACTTAATTAATTCTGCCCATATCTTGCATGTAGGGATAAGTTGTTGTGCTGAAAATATTCCTGCAGATGCATAATATCTTTCTAGGTGTCCGTCTCCCTCACTCAGTTCTTCTGTAAATTGATTAATTCTGCCCATATCTTGCATGTATGGATAAGTTATGTTGCTGAAAAAATTCCTACAGATGCGATATATCTTTGTAGGTGTCCGTCTCCCTCACTCAGTTCTTCTGTAAATTGATTAATTCTGCCAATATCTTGCTTGTATGGATAAGATATGTTGCTGAAAATATTTCTACAGATGCGTAATATCTTTGTAGGTGTCCGTCTCCCTCACTCAGTTATTCTAATAATTTAAATGGAATTAGATCTACCCATTCCGCCAAATAGGGGTATATGTGTATGTAGGTCTTAAAACATACTTTAATGGACAAGATTTCAAATGCCACAATTGTTAATAGCCTGTTCAGTTCAACTGAATTTATTCTGCCTCCTTCTTTTTTCACCTGCAATTATTTCACACATCACTGTGCAAGTTTTAAGTGTTGAAAAAATAAGTAAAACATAAAGCCTCATCAGATCCATCTGCCCTTAATAAAAATCTTTTCTTTAAAATAAGATTAGTTATATTATTCTTTGGCTCAAAAACATTAAACTTGGTATTTTTATTGAATATTGACAGGTTGGCTTCAATCAATTAATGTCCAAAGTGTTCAATCAATAATTTTACTACAGAAGTTGTAAGTTTGTTAACTAACATTGTTTATCAATTTATCGTCCATTGTTCAATCCCTTAAGATTTAAGATACATAACCTAATCTTTCTCTTTAAAAATTAAATTGAATAATTAAATGTTTGTGTAGTGGTTGAAAAATGTTTTTACATTTAAATATATGAAAGAAAATACTTTTTATAATGTAAACTCCATAGACATCTAAGATGCATCTTAAATTTAATAATGTTCTTGTAATCTTTTGTAATTACTATTGTACTCAATTGTAATTTTTAATTAATTTACCCAATGCTTTGGCAAATTTCAAATAATATGTTAAAGACTTTTTTTTGAAGTTTGAATATGTATTCCTTTATTTCCTGGTCCAGTCAAAGTTTGAGCTAGGTATACAAACTAGGATAATAGGGAAGAGAATGAGGGGAGAATTAGGGGATAAAATAGAGAGAAAGAAAAGACAAAAGAGCAATATGGATAGAAGGACAAGGGATAAAGGAATGAATATATCCATTGATAAAAATTATGTTTCAAATTTTAGGAGGGGAATTTTCTGGGAGTTAAAATGGAGGCATAAATAAGTGTCTTCAACCACCATTAAATTTATTTTTGGGGTTTATTCATTATTGAGAATAAACCAGTTGGAAATATAGTTCAAATGTAATAAAAAAAAACATAAGATTAACATTTAATCTGTAATTAGCGCAACTGAAATAATTAAGATAGATTAGTCTAGATTTATAAAATATCTTTTCCTGCACATAATTATAATTCAAGTGATCTGAACCTAGACATGTTAGGTTAAGTAACATCCAACAGAAAATCAACACTTTTATTTAAGGACCTTTAACAGTAAGAAACTGCGCATGGTAATAAAAATTCACCTTTCTCATGTTATGAGTGTTTCACGCCTAACATCGCCTCTTTTATGAATATGCATTGATC